>NC_050605.1:22943449-23005949 GCF_013368585.1 Megalops cyprinoides
CTCTCTCTCTCTCTCTCTCACCCCTCTCTTCTCCCTGACTATCTTTCTCTCTGTTTCTCTGTCCTCTCTCTCTCATATCTCTTTTCCTCTCCGTCCTTTTCTCTCTGTCTCTGTCTGTGTCTGTGTCTCTCTCTCCTTCCTTCTCTCTGTTTCTTTCTCTTCTCTCCTTCCTTCTCCCTCTCTCTCTCTCTCTCTCTTTTTTATGTTCTCCTTTATTAACGGATGTGAGCTGAAGGCAGCAGAATGGGTTAGGCAGTTAAACGTTTCCCGAGTTCCTCGGTTTAGGGTTTAGTGTTTGTGTTTTTGTTTTTTGAATGGCAGTGATTGTGGCCACAGAGTGCCGTCAGATTTTCCAGTCTTCGGGGCGGGACGGTGGTCCTGCAACAATCCGGCATGGGAAGATCACACTGCAGTCTCCGTGCTGCACTGCGTAAAGCCCCTCAGAGCGGCTCGGTGCAGTGAGACAGAGCTTTTGCCTTCATTCTGCTGCCTTCAGGTGTGTCAGCTGATGCCTCAGAAATGCGTAACCAGTTAGAGCCTTGACCTGCAGTGACCCTCATTTTGGTGTGCGGCTTACTGTCACCCAGCCCGGATCCACTGAGAAAGGACACTGCAGCTCAGCTACCTGTCTTCAGCTAACATCGTTTTTCCCCTCACACTAACCAGATCTTCTTTTAATCCCATGCTGCACTGGGGCAAAATCTTGGCATCTGTCAACCAATAGGATGATGAGGAGGGCATTTGGGCATAGCCAATCAGATGCCCTGTCTTGCCGCCATTTTGTTCAGAAGGGTGAGCGACTCTTTAAGTGAGAATGAAGCTGAAATCACCGTCTGATTCTACATCCTTCTCTGTCCTGCCACCCCCTGCATCTGCCGTCTCCACCTGCCTGACTCCTTTTTTAAATTAATTTAATCCATTCCGTTTGCCACTCTTTCTTTTTTGGAGTTCCGTTTCTGCAACTTGGTGACGTGCTTCTGTTCTGGATCCTGTGCTCTGGGCATGATGCTTTTTTGTGTTATTACAAATTTGTGTTGCTGTTGTTGGTGTTTGTGTTGGTGAGTGTGTCATGTTGATGGTCCATTTGGTCTTTTTTTTTGGGCCAGGAAGCAGGGTTTGCGTTTAAAAGCCACAAAATGGGTCCAGGGGAACACGCAGACCCCAACCCCCGTCTGTCTGAAGCTTTTCGGCTTTTCATTGATTCAGTGTGCTTTCTGAAGGGAAAAAGATCTGTGCTGCCGAAGTTCAGTCTTAATGATTTTCAGACCCATTACAAAGGCTCACTCTGAAATACAATATTCTCTCAAATTGTTCTCCCATGTCTGAAACAGATAGCTGCTTTTCTGTGCTGGTTCTGACTTTTTGAGACGATTCAGAATAATAACGTGTATGGCCTGTGGCAGACCCCGGCCTCGCCCTGCCGTAGCTGTGGGGGCACCAGCCCTCCTATGCCCCCAGCCCCCAACCCCCCCCCCCCCCCCCCGGGGAGGTTTGATGCATGGATTTGCGGGTGTAGGTGGCTGAACACACAGCCCCATGTCTGGCAAAACCTCCTACCACTGTAACACAGCAGGGGACGGTGCAGCTGCAGTTATAGTCTTATATATATATATTTATATATATCTTACTCTAACGATAACGCATAACTCATAATTCATCACTGTCCACCGCTATCAATCAAAGCTCACATCTGTGACACAGCAGGGCCGCGCAGGGGAAATCTGTGCGTTAGCGTCCAGCGCGATGGAGGATGTGGCTCCTGATTACAGGGGAGGATGCTTAACTTAGAGATCAGGTCTGGACCGGCGTTCAAACGCATAGCCTGTTATGTGTTTATCAGCCTCCTAACATGTGTGCCCGTAACCCCCCTCTGCAGCGCGCATCTGCAGGCTAATTAGACGCATAAGCGACCAATAGAGTTTGGACACCAAATCAAACGCGCTGGGACTTATTCCTCCCCCTGACGAAATAAGTACAATATTGCAGAATGTAGTCAAAACAGTGCAATGGATGTTATTTAATATAGCTTGTGTGAATAATATGAAGTCCAAATTAAAACCACAGCCATTTAATCAACTTCATGCCATCAGCGTTTTAAGGTTTACCAAGTAACAACTGAGCGTTTGAACTGTTTATTGGACAATATTTCAGTTGCAATCTATATATGTGCGCATGATTAGAGGAAATGCTAATCTTTGCATGACTCAGTCTCCTGCAGGGTGGTCAGATCCTTTTTAATCACGCTGAGTTCTGCATGAAGCGGGAGGTGTGCTCCGCTCCTCAGACGAGCGCAGTTATTCGGAGTGATGCCATGTCTATATCGAGCGGATGCGCTCATCCTGATGTGACTGTTTATTCACACGCCCTGCTTCTGGCCCTTGATTGCGTCGTTATGTTGAGCCGGGTTTTTCTGTTGTTGGTGTTGTTTGTTTTTTTGTTGTTCTTTGGGTGGGTTTTCGCCGGTCTGTTCTGACCGCTCGTGGCTTTGTGTGTCACAGCTGTGAATCCATGCGTGTCTGTGTTTTTGTTGGTCCTTTTCTCAGCTGTGCGAAGCTGTGTGCAATTCCCAGTGGAGAACTCTGAAACTGAGCATTCAGGAGAACCCAAGAACACTAGAGAACTGAAACTGAGCATTCAGGAGAACCCAAGAACACTAGAGAACTGAAACTGAGCGTTCAGCATCAGTACTAAACCTAGGAGACGAAACCCAGGAACAGTAGAGTACTGAAATTTAGTATTCAACAACAGTACTAAACTCAGGAGAGCCTAAGAACAGTAGCGTACTGAAACTGAGGACTCAACAGCAGTACTGAAGTCTGTATGGTATCGTAACTCCAGCCAGGTTTCGCCATGAAGCCACCTAGCCAGGTTCAGTGAACTGTGAATTCAGGGAAACTTCCAGCCCTCATGTGGAAGGAGGAAAAAATGTGATTTTTGGTGAGCGTACATAAATGTTTCATCTCTCTCACTGAACGCCCTGTCCTGCAGAAACCAGCACAGTCACTGGTGCTGTTACTGAAACCACTGCACAGAGGAACACGGTGGAAGGTCTGCTTTCAGACACGCTCTCACATCACACGTCGCTCCCCTGATCCAGGCTCCCAGGTTTTGGGCGCTTGTCCTTTTTCGCTCTCTCCCCTTTGACTCAAACCCCTGTTATTTAGGCCAAAATAATCTTGTTCTGGAAAAATTCACATGCGTCCCCTGCGGTGCCGGTGCCAGAGGACTGGGAGGGGTGGCACACTTTAGTCGGTTTGCTGGTATCTGTCTTCCTGTTTCCATAAAGCCTGTCTCCTCGAAGCCTGGTGCGGGTGCGGAAACCTGGGGGCAGGCCTGTCAGCATGTGTAAACAGCACTTAGACATCATTATCTGCGAGAGCTTAATAAACTGCGGTTATCCAGACAGCTCCATACTCTACGGGAGACAGGCTTCCCTCTGCGGGCTAGAGGAGGTGAAAGTGCTGGTCTTTATCTCCTGTGGGGAGTCACGCCCGCTTGTCCCGTCCTCTCCCAGTGGGGCCCCTGCACCCCCCCTCCTCCTACCCCCCCATCACACTGAGAGCTCCAGCTCTTGGCTTAACACACACACCACAGAGAGCTGTTACACAAAATACCGTAAACAATTAAGAGGAGGCAAAAAAAAAGAGCATGAATGTGTAATGCCTCCCTTTTCTAACGCAGACATTACAGAGCTGCAGGGGCATGGAAAGCAGCTCTGGCCACAGTGTGTCATTCTCTGGGCCAGTTTGCGCCGCTCTCACCAGAGACAGAGAGGAGCTACTCCCCATCGGATTCCACATCGAGAGCAGCTGTCCTCCCTTTGCCCGAAGTAATAAATTCAGTCTTCATGCTGGAGGGCAGGGCCTACCTCTGACAGGCGGTGCAGCGCCTGCACTTGGAAACCTCTCTGTGACTTTAGTGGCTGCACCCGAAGGAGGTGTTCTGTGAAAGTCTGTTTCAGAAAAGAGTCTGTTTCTCTCTGAACTCAGTTTGTTGTGTTTTTTTTTTTTTTTTTTACTGTTTCAGTTTAGGTTTTGAATTCATTCTCTGGACACAAACCTATCTATTCAAGTAGACCAAATGTAAATCATACCACATCTATTCAAATATTTGTGTCTGTTCAAATTACATGTGTATGATTTGAAGTCTGGAAACACACAGGGCACTATGACCCCCTGGCTGGGTTCTGTGACTCCTCTCTTTGGATCCGTTAACTCCTCTGTCTGGACTCTGTTACTCCGTAAGGGTTCTGTGGCTCCCTGGCTGGGATATGTGACTCCCTGGCTGGGCTCTGTGACTCCGTCAGGGTTCTGTGACTCCTGTCTCAGACTGATTCCTGCTCCCCGTCTGTGAGGACAGCAGTCTCAGTGGACGTCTGCTGCAGCTGTGAGGCCCTTTTCAGTGTGAATTAGGAGGCCCCAGACTGCAGAGTCTGTATGACTTACAGTAGAGATAATGCTTTATTTTCTGCTCTTACTGGCGCATTGGGGATTCCCACTCCCCGAACGAGCGCTGAGAATTAATGGCCATTCACTGATACAGGTACTGAGTCATTTGGACAGGCTGACACACTTTCAGTAAGAAGTGTGGAAAAAAATCCCCCCCGGACTGGATGGGTTCTGATAGGATACACTTACTCTGTTGTCTATAGTAATTTTTTTTGTTTGCATAAGGATCTGAGTCAGAGGAGGTTGTGAGAATAATGACCCTTTGTTAATGCGTAGATGAGCTAATGTGGTTTTAGCCGATGCATAGCCTAGCCAAGGGTCCAGGGCTGGCCGGCAGACACAGGCCTCAGAGCGGCAGAATGTGGTGACATCACCCCTGCCCGGATCGAATGGTGTCGTAACCTCACGGTAAACGTTTAGAATGTCTGTTTTGTCAGCGTTCCAGGTTCTAGAATGACAGGAATTCTGCAGAGTGCTCTGGTTCTCCTCAGCACAGCTTTTGGAGGTGTCCTTTGGCCTGTGATTCCAGCTCAACGCACCCCGGCACCCCTCTGCCCGCACGGGCTGGGGGTATCTGCAGTGGATTCGAGAGCCGAGCGCCGGTGGAGCCCGCTCTTTCTCAGAACGACTCTCAGAAGCGAGTCACGTGTGTGTGTGTGTGTGCGCGCGAATGCAGCAGGCTCTTCCCACTCTCCCCGGTTCCCACAGACTGGTCATCTCCATGCTGCAGCAGAGCTATATCAGTTACAGCAGTTCACACACAGCTGCTGCCGCAGGTTGCCAAGCCCGGCTTGGCTGGTGTCGGGGAGGATGCGGTTCGACCGTGGTTTACTAATGGCAGAAGAGTGTTTCAGCTTCCAAAAAGAGATCCTGTCTCATCTCACGCCTATCATTCTGAAAACCTTCCGCTGTCAACAGCACACTTTCATTTCTGTCTCTGGTCTTCGGAGAGTGGCTTTGGGGAAAACCTAGGTGAAGCTGGAAGCTGCACTGGGTTTCCTCTGAAGGACTTCTGGGTGTGTGTGAGAGGGAGAGAGAGAGAGAGTGTGTGTGTGTGTGTGTGTGTGTGTGTGTGTGTGTGTTTGAGAGAGAGAGAGTGTGTGAGTGTGTATGAGAGAGAGTATGCGTGCGTGCTTGTGTGTGAGAGAGTGTGTGCGTGCGTGTGTGTGACAGTGTGTACACGTGTGTGTCATTATAGCCTCTGATGTTGATTGTACGTTGATGTCGAACCTCAAACCAAACTGCCATATCCTTTTAGAATTTCTCATCCTCGGGATTTTGTTTTAAGGCTTTCCAGAGGCTCGGTCCCAACCGTCGCTGTCTATGAATAGATGAGAGGGCCTTTAAAAACACCCAGAGCTCATTTAAATCCCCTCTTTATCTCCGCAACGGCGCAGGGAGACAGCGCAGCCAGATTTGTTCTTGCTCACTTGTGAAACCCTCTCGAGCTGTTTGCGTGCCCGGGCTTTCAGACGGAGGAGCTGTTTCAGCGAGCGGCTCTTTGATGCTCGGGCCGCTTCCCGCGCTCCCAGCAGCCCGCGCTCTCGCTGGGTATCGGTCGCTCTGAGAGTTCGGGCCCTGCTTTTCGGGCCCGGGAGATCCCTGTATCTGTGCTCCCCAGCGCCCCCTCTCTGTGCTGCTGTCAGCGCATTCTCCGTCTCACCCTGGCCTGGTACACACAGCCCCTTAGTCCAGAGAAATGCATTTTAATACGGCGTTAACATTTCAGCCGTCTGATCCCCGGGCGGGGCGGCTGCGGAGGCCAAACCCGCGCTGTTTGCTTGGTCTGTGTCGGGGCGGGATCGCGGGGAAAGGGCCGAATATGAGGAGGGAGCCGCGGCGTTACCTGCCCTCTCCGAAAACGTGCGCCGCTCCATCTAAAACAGGACTGTTTGTTTTGCTATCCATTTGGAGAGACCAGGGCGAGATTCTCCCCTGCAATCTGTCACTACAGGCCTCACTGCCAATGCAGCATGCAAAAAAAAATAAAATAAAATTAAAAAAAGAGCGTTTACCCGTGGAAGCCGGGAAATGTTTGGCTTTAACTGAAATAGATTTAATCTTCCGCAGCCCTCTGGCTTTGAGACGACTTTAAAAGCATAAAAAACAAACAAGGTCCCGCTGCAAAAACCCAGTGTAACGTTTTTCCCCTCTCTGGAACTCTATATAATCAGCGGGCGACGCCAGCGTTTGGTCCGTCGGTCGCTTCGCGAGGCTCCTGACGGCGGAGTCTGGGGCTGGGGTCTCGCTCCACATTTCGGGGGTTTGCGGTCGGAACGCTCCGAGCCCCCGCGGGCTCCGCCTCTCTCTGCGTGTTAATGGCCCGCTTTGCGCCAGAGGTGCACCTCATTTTGGACTCCCTCTTCAGGTCGGGGGGAAAGCGCTTGTAATGTGATTGGGTAATGGGCTGTGACCACAAGCTGTGAAAAAACCCGACAAATTGAGTCTATTTTAAGTGAAGAGCGGCCCCTGATAACAGGATGCTTTTTTCCGCTGGCTTTATATAAAAATGACTTATATTCCTGGATGTCTGGCTGAATAGGCCTATCTAGTCCCATGCAGGCTGTAGGATTTTTCTGGAAAAACCCGACTACCAGGCCAGACCGAGAGGAAAGAGTAAAAGCAGGGCAGTTGGAGTGGCCGCTTTGCTGGGTGTGAGGAAGGATTCCCCAGTGTGCAAATGGGATCTGTGTAAACCTGGATTAACCCTGCGAGGGGGTGTGGTGTGATGCTGGCGATGAAACTCCAGCTTCAGGAGAGACTGGAAGAGGAGGAAAGGACAGGCACAGTGACCTGGCCAGAGGCCTTAGGCACGGATTCACTCAAAGCTTATCCCTGACTCCCTAACTCTGACTAACTACACACACACACGAGTGTTACTTTTTTTCAGTAGAAGAAGTTTTTGTCATTAGTGTTGGTGACCGCTGAACTCACGAAACTGTGACTGTGAAGAAAAAAAGCAACACTTGGATGTAGTCCTGAATCAAAGTTGAGGTCAGACGTCGATTGACTGCCGGCCCCAGTGTCGAGTCATGTCTTCCCCTTTCTCGGGAAAGGTATGATTCATTTCACCCTGAGTGAAATATACATTTATAACCGCTTCGTTTTCCCTCTATCGGCTCAGACGCAGTCCGCCCGGGGGCTCTGGCTCTTTCCTGGCGTTTGGCTGCAGTCGTCGGTCGTAAAACCACGTTTCGCTTTAGACCCTCCAGCCCAGCGGCCGGGATGCTCCCGTCGAGAGCACCAGGGTCTCCGGCCTGTATTTATTGATCTGCCTGTTATGTTTTCTGCATAACGCTAATACACTCCCAGCGGTAAGTCGATAGCGGTAATGCTTTCCAGACTCTCTGAGGGAGGGGTAAAGCCCCCCCCCCCCCCAGGGTCCCGATTTAAGACGCCACGCTCGCCCCGGTCCCCGCCCGTGCTGTCCAATTGCGATCTTAAATCTTTCAGCTCGTTTAGCGCTTAACTAGGCATGGACAGAGTGAGGGGGGAGAGCGCGTAGCCCAGAGCGGAGTTAGCCTCGGTCACTCCGGCAGGGAGTGCGTGACATGTAACACACTGCACTGTGCCACACCGGCTGCATCGTTTACACTCGTTTTTTAATCAGAGTAGTGTGCTGTGTTCATAAAGTGCTTACACTGAGGCGGCCGTAGTTGCCTGTACAGTAAGAGGTTAGTATCCCTATTGTTCATTGTAGTAATTGAGCAGCAGTGTAGCATAGTGGTAAGGAGCCAAGAGGTTGCTGGTTTGATTCCCTGCTGGGGCACTGCTGTTGTACCCTTGGGCAAGGTACTTAATCTTCAGTAAATATCCAGCTGTGCAAATGGATAACATGTAAAACTATAACCTAAGTCGCTCTGGATGAGGACGTCTGTCAGATGAAAATAATGTTATGTAAATGCAATGTAACGAATGTCCTCACCTGCCTGTGCTTCGGAATGCAGCTGTCATGAGACGGTTCTTTCTCTGCAGGTGACCCCTCTCTGCATGTAGACATTTCGGGGTTCCGGTCAGATCTTCCAGCACAGAACCTGCTTGGTGCCATCGGCAGCAGCTCAGCATGTGCCACTGAAGCTCCCCAGGTCTCTGCTGCTTTCAGTCATGCTTCTCCTGCTCTAGCAGACTGCATTCCTGCCGGCCCCTGCAGAGAGAGGAGCGGGGGGGTGATATGTGGGGGGGGCTCCTCCTTGAGGCCGCTGGGATAAAGCGTATCAAACAGGATGAGTGTCTGAGACCCCACAGTGCAGTCGGATTATCCCACCGCCTGGGTGAATGACATCAGCGCGGGGTGTGGGGCGCGGGGCGCGGGGAGAGCACATGCATGTGGGGCGCAGCGGGACCGGCTCGGTGGGACCGTGCCCTCGCACCCCGGGACTCAGAGACGCCCTTCAGCGCGTAATCCTAATCGGGTTATCAGCCCCCACAAAATAGGCGCTCTCCGTTGCACCCCACAGCCCAGAGATCGGGACGCAGGCGGGAGTGGGGGGGGGGCCTGGGTCGGCAGTTTGAACCAGAGCCTCATCCCTCACCAGTCAAAACCTGGCAAAAATAAGCCGCTTCCCCGCGAACTTAAGCTGCAGAGATCGGGGAAGTCATTTCCCCCGAACGTTTTATATCCCTCAGCGTCTATTCTGTTCAAGCTGCCCTTTTTTTCGGGCTTTAATGAGGAGTGTAATGGGGCAGATTTAGGAGTGGGGTGTGTGGAGCCAGTTGGAGCCTGATGGGATCGGGGCACTGGTACCGCACTTAGGCCCGCTCCAGGCTTCCAGGGGACGGGGCTTCACCTCGCGGGCCAATCCCGTGCCGCGCGGGAGCGGAGTCGGGGCTCTCGCTGTGCGGACGGGGGCCTCTGCCAGAGCGGCTCTCCAGCGCTCAGCTTTGAGAGACGCTCAGAGTTGGAGCTGCTCTGCGTTGCTGTAATTGGTAATGCAGTAGATGTCCAGCTGCCTTCACTCTCACAGTTGTTTTTGGACCGAAGCTGGGAAAAGGGGCAGTGGTCGGTGGGAGAGGTGTTTTAAGGTGAATCTGATACATGCAGGCGAGTCCGTCTTTAGAGGGCCTGGGGGGGGGGGGGGGGGGTGAGAGGACAGAACTGAAGGGAGAGATCTGAGTGTTTCACAGGAGGGTAATGAGACATGGCTTTTGGTGGGTCTGCAGGTTGTCAGTGATGGGGCTGATGTCTCACTTTAGTGTGGGGTTACTGTGTGTTTCTTTTTGTGCTGAATGGAGGGGGTGGAGTTGATTGGAGGTGAATGGTGGAGGAGATGGGGGTGAATGGTAATGATGAGGGTGAAAGGTAAGGGTGATGGAGACAGGGGTGTCCGCAGTGTGGCGTAGTGGTAAGAACTTGTAAGGCTCTGCTGTTGTACCCTTGGGCAAGATATTTAACCCAGAATTCCCTCAGTATCCAGATGTATAAGTTGATCAAATTGTAACCTGTGTAAGTTGCTCTGGATACGAGTATCTGCTAAACGACAATAGTATAATGTAAGGTGGGTGAATGGTGGGCAGTCAGAGAATCTTCCTGCAACTTGGATACCTTGATGAGGTCATTGACACAGCGTTAAAAAAAGAAACACCTTTGTGGTCCATTACAGTGTCGTCTTCCCTATATCCTGCTGCTCCCACGTTACTCTCCCCTGTGATCGTCCTGTGATCCATCCTGGTGTTTGGTAGTCTTTACCCTCTCAGGAGAGGAGTACGTTAGGAGACAGTGGAAAGACCAAGAGCCGCAGCTAACAGTGCTGCAGTGTGCAGGAGAGGCCTGCTGTGGGAGCCGGCTCTGTGCGGGTAGCGTGCAGCAGCGAGCGTCTCTGTGAAACAGCCTCTCCTGTGCGCTCACCTCGGCTGCTCTTACGCACATACCTGAGGGAGGTGCGGCAGACACAGGTAGAGCGCTGTAAAGAGTCCCGTCTCAGTCCGGAGGGAGCGTTCCTCGTCTCTCTGAATGAGTGTAAATCTGGTATTTTCATCACCTCTCTCTCTCCCCCGCCCGAGCAGAGGCGTGTCCCTGTACTGCTCTGAGTTCACCCCTCTCTCCCTTTCCCTCACCGCCCCCCCCCCCACTCGTCTGTCTCTCCCTTACTGTTTCTCTTCAATTAAAAAAATGTAAATATTTTCATCTACCTCACGCTTTGAGTGTGTGCGTGTGTGTGTGTGTGTGTGTGTGTGGATATGCGTTTGTGTGTACTGGGAGGGTGTGTGGGTGTGTGGGTGTGTGTGTGTGTGTGTGTGTGTGTGTGTGTGTGCGTGCGTGTGTCCGAGAGCATCTGGAATAGCTGATCTGCAGGGCTCCCTTGGGGCCTTGGAAGGATGGAGAAGGACTGGAGTGATTCTGTTTTTACTGCGGACAAGAGATGCCATTTCACAGCCTAATGTTTCCACATACATATACACGTGTGTGTGTGTGTGTGTGCGTGTGTGCGTGTGTGTGTGAGAGTGTGTGTGTGTGTGTTAGTGTGTGTGTGTGTGTGTGTGTGTGTGTGTGTGTGTGTGTGTGTGTGTGTGTGTGTGTGTGTGGAAGAATAATATCCCTCTGACTGCACCCCCTCTACAGAGGCAGACTTGCTGTGTAGGCCACCCTGCTCACGCTTCCCTCAGTGAATGTCCTGACAGTACAGTGTCAGTGCCTGGGCTGCTAAAATGTGGGGTCCATGTTCCCCGTTGCACGGAGTGGTGACATGTTCTCCGTGTCTCCCCGTCTCTGTCCCCTCTCCCTCCGCTCACACCCATCACCTGGCCACACCCCCTCACTGTTGACCTTTGACCCTTTCCCACAGGGTCTCCTGCGTTGTGTTGGCGCACGTTCCAGTCCGCTCGGCGTTTCTGAGCGCTGCGATTAGTGCGTGTAGCGCGGAACATCGTCCCCAGGCTCCAGACTTCACGGTCTGCTGGCCCGGCGCTCTGGAAGTGACGTAGGGAGTAACTTGCTGCAAATTTCCTCCAGAATCAACACCGTTTGTTTTCTTTTCCCTTCTTCCCTTTGCCATCAGGCCGGCCTGAAATATTAACCAATCAAGGGGAAAGTAGCTTAGCGTCAGTAGTGGTGCCAAGCCCTGTTAGTGGCTGACACGGCGAGGTCGGAGGCAGCCTTTATCTGATGCTCAGACGCCTCCACGGCTGGAATAGCCTTAAATGTGGAAAAACCAGAGTTAGCCCTGCAGAAACGGGGGACGTGCAGGGAGCAGGTATTTTTTACCTCGCGCCGAATGGCCACATGAGCTCGGATGAGTCCTCTTGTGAGGCTTTGAGCCTGAAAGCGTTCCTGGAGGCACAGAGCTGCACACAGTGATGGTCATACAGAGTGGCAGGTCTGCGAATATGGGCAGCCTCATCTGTTCTCAGTCCTCCTGCCCGTGTGTGTGTGAGAGAGAGAGAGAGCTCAGGCCCAGACACAGCAAACTGCTGCCTCTGAGTGTACATGCCTCCAATCGCCTGTGTGCCCCCCCCCCCCCCCCAAAACTCACCCCGGTGTCACGGCAGCTGTTTTTCTCTCCTGTCATTTTTGAGTAGGTGCTTTGTCTTCCTGCGAAAACCACTTTGCAGTGCAAGCCCACCTACCATGCTGGGGTTGGGGGGGGGGGGGGGGGGGGGGGGGGGTTGAGGGTTCTCAGTGCTCCGCTCTCCCCTCCCACGTCCAGGCCGCGGCTGACCGCGGGTCCTCCACAAGGCCGAAGTGCTGTCAGGCTGCTGTGAGGGTTTGGTTCTGGTGTGATGCCGTGGGACCTCTTTGCTCTCTGTCTCATGATCCCCCTCCTCTCTTTTAACAGATCCGCACCACAGGTGATCTGTGTCGTGAACAGATATTCGGCTCCAGTGTTACTTTCAGCCTCTGTGCTTCCAAATCTAGAAGGCTCCGGTTGGTTAGCTGACAGCGACAGATGTTGCATTTTAGATCACGAATGTCCATACCAAACCAGCAAGTCAGTGTGAGGCACATAATATATATATAGCTGAGTACCTGGCATAAATATATATATATAGGATATCTGTGGCTGGGCGATGATCTGAGCAGGGGGTCGTGACCTGTGATGTGTCATAGCGCCGGGGGTCCCGAGCGTGTGCAGGTCCCTCGTCGCCCGTTTGAGTGACAGCACTGATATGCTCACTCCCCCGGGGTAGGGGTATCGGGTGGCCCCTGATGAACTGATCAGAAAGTGTTGATAGGCCAGGCCTGCCCCCATCCCATTGAAGAAGAGGCCCTCTTTTATTTTGGGGAGGCGAGGGGGGGGTATGGTGTGGCGGGGTTTCAGTGCGGCTGTACTGCTGTTCAGAGAGGGGTGAAGACAGCTTCTTTTAGGAGGGGATAATAAGAAGGAGGGGGTGGGGGAGGAGAGGCTGAAAGGCCCCGGGGGGCAGAAGGTGGGGGGGGAATGAGCTCTGGCCACAATGAGCAGAGTGGACACAATCAGTCTGCCAGCACTGGACTGGAGGGGGGGGGGCTGGCTTTCACTTCTCCCCCCTCCTCTGAACCCTGCCGCAGCTTTACCAGTGACAGATTAAGGGAGAGGAACTCCCAATGTGCCCCCCAAACCCGACCCGAGTAACCCGAGTGCTCGACAATGTGTTTTCGGCATAAATGTGCAAATAGGTGCATCTGTAAGGAGGAGAAACCCCCCCCCCCCCCCCCTTTATCTCTGCATTTGCTTTGATGGGGCGCCAGTGGAGCCCACAGTGGAGCCCACATGACTGTGCAGATCTCTGAGCGTCGGGCAGGAGAGAGGAGACCTCTGTGTGCTCCCGCTGCCCCGCAGAAGCGGCCCGCGGTGGTGAGATCTCCAGGCTGAGCTGTGGGGAAACGGGGACCATAAGAGCCCTCTCCCCTCCCGTAAACACAGAGCAGACAACAAAAGCATAGACAGCCTGCCCTCGAGCCTGAGAGGCCGGATAAAAAAGAGCGTCTCTTATCGCGATTGTGATCGTTGTTGTATTATTTATTAGCCTGGCTGGCACCCGTGTCCAACGGCGCTCGCTGTGAATGCCGGAATAACAGGAAGTTCAGAAAGCTGCCAAAACAAAGGGTTCAGGGCGCCGAGCGCGCCGGATAGCGGCCGAGGGGACGCAGCGGCGTGTCCCGGCGGCGGACGGCACCGCCGAATCCGCTGTCAGCTTCGCTGGGGCCCGCCGCCGGCAGCCGGCTGACAGGACGAGCCGAGTGTTCCCGGCGCTCTGACGAGATGGGAGACTGTTTATCAACACGGAGAGCACCCCGCCTGCCGGGAGGCCGCTGCCTGAGCGATCACAGCGGGGGGATGGGGGGGGGGGGGGGGGGCAGCGGATCGGAGCTCCAGCGTACGGGACGTGCGTCCTGAATCACACAGAGCTCATTCGTCCTCACAGGCGGGTTCGCTGGCGTGTTGGGGGAAAAAAAAGAAGGAGTAAAAAAAAAAAAAAAAAAAAAGAATCAGATCTAATCATCGGTTTGGCCTCTTTAAAGCCTATTAGAGCATGACACACTCTCAGTCAACCGGAAAGCCAAGCATGGCATGCGTGTGTGGTATGGTGCGGATCGTTCCGTTCCAGCTGTCCGCCCCCCCATGTCCCCGTCCCTCCATCCCCTCTGAAATAGATGTTGGGTCACGGCGGTTTTAGACTCTTCTGTGGGACCGCCTCGTTAAATCCGTGCCCGTCCAGAGCGGGTTTGGGAACGCCGTGGGGATGAATCAGCCTGGAGCCCTTCTGCAGAGAGCGGGGGTATCCTCAGAGCTTGCGCACGCAGACATTTTGCTAATGTTTCCTGTCTCTTTTTAGGGAAAAGCGTGGGTCAGGCCTGGATGAATAGCGACATTGGCTCTGTCCTGACTCTCACATTGTGAGTCAGTTTTCGGAGCTGCGGGTTTTTCTTCTCTGAGCAGTTCAGCTGACATCAGACAGTGTGCGCAGATATAGTGTTCTGAAACTGTTGCTGTGGGATTATTTTGAACGCCAGGCAGCACAGACGTGAAGATATCTAAAGCTCAAACGTCTGAGCCGGGGGAGCCCGGCTTTCTGTTTCTCCTGCACCCGGGGAGAGCGAGACGAGGCACCGTGAGGAGATAGCAGAGGGAGTCCTGATGCTACCCCACACTGGAGCTCTGCTGATCCCCCTCACATCTCTGGAGGCCACAGTGGGGCCACACTGAGATGTCCCTCCTCAGACCCCCAATGCAGGGAATCCAGGGTTTGATGAGGGATTGATGCAGGTTTTATGAGGGTTTGATATGGGTTTTATGAGAGTTTTATGAGGGATTAATGAGTGTTGGATCATGATTCCTGGAGCCTAATTAATCAACATGTGCATAGAACTACTGCTGCTGAATTTATTTTCACACTCAAAGTGTTGACTGTACAGGGGCCTGTTTCATCAGTCATGTTAGCACTTATTCTCAAATCCCTAATGTTCTTCTCTGATGTGCGGAAGCGCTTGATTTTTGCATTAGAGATTATTTTAAAATGTCCGCATTTCACTATGAATGGCAGTTGGTCACCTTTGAGAGCCAGTTACAAATTCTGCCTTCAGGGTATCATGCAGAGAAGAAGAGCATCTCTGAGCCCGTCGGTGAGCCTGGCAGTGAGCCCGTCGGTGAGCCCGTCGGTGAGCCCGTCGGTGAGCCTGACAGTGAGCCTGTCGGTGAGGCTGTCGGTGAGGCCGTTGGTGAGCCCGTCGGTGAGCCTGGCGGTGAGTCTGACGGTGAGGCTGTCGGTGAGGCCGTTGGTGAGCCCGTCGGTGAGCCTGTCGGTGAGGCCGTCGGTGAGCCTGTCGGTGAGGCCGTCGGGGAGCCCGTCGGTGAGCCCATCGGTGTCAGGGTGTTTCAGTTTTGGGTTAGAAAGGAAAGTGTGGTCCAGACCTCTCAGCGATTTGGCAGAATGCTCGGTGGCACATGTGCCAGCGCTGTGGATGCAGAATGCAGTGTCTGTATGCGACAGGATGACGAGTTTACGCGTCCCGTCTTTTTAAGGACCACTTCTTGGAAACTGGGCCTCTCGTGAGCTGCAGCTGCAGTTTCGGCCCTCTTACACTCACAGCTGTCCGTATCCAGGAGGATTAGCGGTCACAGTCACCCTCTATGGTTACAATCACTCAGCCAAAGGGACACATTCCTACACAGTGTGAAAAGTGCATGAAGGTTGGGATACACATAAATGATGCTCCCCCTGCTGCATGCATGACTGATAGATTAGGCCCTTTCACCTCCTCAGCTCCAGAAGGGAAGGTTGTGTTCTGTTAACCTGTCCTAAAACCACAGCCTGTAACATTGTTGTAACAGTACTTAGTGTACAGCCAGATGTCTTCCTACAGAGCTGTAACAGTGCTGTAACGCCACTCCGCTACAGAGCTGTAACAGTGCTGTAACGCCACTCCGCTACAGACCTGTAACAGTGCTGTAACAGTGCTGTAACGCCACTCCGCTACAGAGCTGTAATAGTGCTGTAACGCCACTCCGCTACAGACCTGTAACAGTGCTGTAACACCCCCCTTCCATAGAGCTGTATCCATGTTCCCCCTGAGATGTCCATCTGTTGGGATGGTTGAGGTGCTTGTGGGTGATGGTGCTCTGAGATGCAGCAGTGTGGTGAGTTGATAGGAAGGGGGGATGGGGGGGGGGGGGGGGTGTGAGATGAGTGCTGGGGTCCTCGTCAGCGATGCCCCGGTTCTGTCGGACCCAGACTCCTCCAGGCGCTGCTCGTGCTGCCTAATTGGTTCCAGAACTGGGGTCTGCTGGCGGCCCACCGGAGACATTCCTCTAAAGGAACCCGCCCGCGAAATCTCTACCTCCCTCCCTCTCCCTCCCTGAGTCTCTCCCCCGCTCACCTCATCCCTCTCTCTCCTTCTCTCTCTCCCTCTTTCACGCTTTCATTCGCTCCCTCTCCCGCCAGGATCCACCCAGGAGAGAGTGCGAGCCCCACAGAGCCAACACAAACAGAATAACATTCTGCCCTGGAAAAGATACATGGGCTAATAAGAATTAATAAAGTGTGCGGACACAAATGTTCCCGCGTGTGTGTGCGCCCCAGGGCGCTGCAGACCTCAGCCGAAACCAGACTCCGTTGCCCTCTCCCTCTCGCCCCTCCACCCCTCTGCCCCTCCACCCTGAGCTTTTTCCGTGTTTGTTTTTCTGAAGGGCGTGTTTTCTCACTGCTGGGTACCTACGTGCATATTCTCCTCTTGAACCTTATTGGCTGTGGAGGCTTTTTAAGCTGTTATCTGTTATCAGTTTATCTCTCTCTGGCATCCTTGATGTGGTAACGCCGTCAGGATAACTGGTCCAGAAGGGGTGTTTTTCGTTCCCTCATCCCAAAGACTGAAATCAGTCGTGCTCATATTGTGTGTGAAATATTGCTCGTATCGTATGTGAATGGAGTTTCGGAGGTTCTGGTCCCTAACATGCACAGCTCACCGTTCCCTTGTCCCTGTGTCGTGTTCCTGTGTCAGGACAGACACTTCCTCTACCTTTCCACACTAATCACACCTGAAGGAGCGTGTTCCTGTCTGACGTCTGATCAAAGGCGCAAGGGCAGCCGATCCTGGGGGAAAGCACTGACTCATGCTGTCCTTACCTCCCTGAAGTCTCGCACATCTCTGAGGATGCCAGAAGTGGACTTTGCTCTGTAGACTTCATTCAGTGTGTGCAATGAACCTGGCGATGTAGCAGGGGGCTTCAGTTACACAACTCTAATGAGCCAGACAGGGTTCTAAAGACGGAACAGCAGCAGGCTGGCTCACAGACAGGGTTCTAAAGACGGAACAGCAGCAGGCTGGCTCACAGACAGGGTTCTAAGTTCAGAACAGCAGCAGGCTGGCTCACAGACAGGGTTCTAAGGTCAGAACAGCAGCAGGCTGGCTCACAGACAGGGTTCTAAGGTCAGAACAGCAGCAGGCTGGCTCACAGACAGGGTTCTAAGGTCAGAACAGCAGCAGGCTGGCTCACAGACAGGGTTCTAAGGTCAGAACAGCAGCAGGCTGGCTCACAGACAGGGTTCTAAGGTCAGAACAGCAGTAGGCTGGCTCACAGACAGGGTTCTAAGGTCAGAACAGCAGTAGGCAGCTGACAGTGTTTCCAAGGTGGACTGTGTTTCAGAGCTCTCTCCCCCTGTTGAGGATCTGAGTGCCGCCATCTCTCCTGCACTGTACTCTTTGGGCTATTGATTTTCATGTGTGTGTTCCATTTTTTGTGTATTGCACTTGAAATCCTTGTCCATTTCCCCAGTGTATGTGATTCCTTCTTTGGGGGGGGGGGGGGGGTAGGAAGCCTGGTTATTTGTTGTGTAAGTATTGGTTGTATTACTATGTTGTGCTTCCTGTTCTCTGGTACTGCAGTTGCAGAGAAACACGTTGTCTCTTGTGAAGAGAGGATGCTCTGGGGTGAATGTTTCGGAGAGAGACGGTGTCCCGGGACCTGCTGGGGGGGCCCTGTGTCTCAGAGCTTACCCCGGTTTCAGGGCCACTCTCTGTCCCCTCCTTCACCAGGGCGAAGGTTTCCATCAGACACCCCTGTTCTGTTCGGCTCTCGCACCACCTGAGCGTCCTCCTCTGGGCTCAGTGTCTGATCAAAGGGGTCTGATGAAATTCCCAGGTGAAAAAAGGGCGAAACCTGCTGATGTAAACACAGTCAGGGCCCATCTCGTTAAGCGCTCACTCCGCCCTCGGATGAAGCGCTGACGTGAGGATGTTCGGTCCCCTTTGATTGGAAACATCAGATGGAATGCAGTGTTGTGTGCGTGTGTGACAGGGCGTGTCCTGACGCCTCTCTCCTCTCTCCCTGTGCGGGGGCGCAGATCATCGCCCCTCTTTTAGACCTCAATCAGAACCGCAGTAAGCTGAAACTCTACATCGGCCACCTGACCGCCCTGTGCCACGAGAGAGACCCCCACATCCTGCAGGACCTGGCCCCGCCCACCGCCTATCACCGCAGCGACCAAGCAGCTTGGGAGGAGGAGCTGCAGAAGATGAGTCTGGAGCAGGTATACCTTTTCTCTGTCTGTTCTCCTCCCCTCCCTCCCTCTCTTTTTCTCTCTTTATTCCACTCTGTTTCTCTCTATTTCACTCTTTCTCCCTCCCTCTCTCTCTCTCTCTCTCTCTCTTTCTCTGTACCTTTCTCCCTCCCCCTCACTTCTTCTCTTTCTTCTTCCCTCTCTCTTTTCATCTCTCTTTCCTGCTCTCATTCTCTTTTCTTCTGGGCTTTGATGTCCTGTCAGTCTGGAGTGCATTTTCATGTCTGTCCAGGTCTTTCTTTCTTCCTCTCTTCCACTGACTCTCTGGAGACAAGTATTATTGGAAAGGTCTTCACAGACCATGTGAAATGCACAGGAGATACAGAAACCTTTTGGGGTTTTGGAGTGTTCAGACAGTAACCTGGTGGGGACAAGTATTCAGACAGTCACCTGGTGGGGATAGGTATTCAGACAGTCACCTGGTGGGGATAGGTATTCAGACAGTCACCTGGTGGGGATAGGTATTCAGACAGTCACCTGGTGGGGATAGGTATTCAGACAGTCACCTGGTGGGGATAGGTATTCAGACAGTAACCTGGTGGGGATAGGTATTCAGACAGTAACCTGGTAGGCAGAGAGCTGTGTGTGCTGGGTGCTGTAGTCTCTCACAGAAATCCTAAACTTATTAAGCTCCATCTCCATAAAACTCTTGCATTGGGCAGAGCTTTACTAGGGGGTGCACTTAGCACTGCAAAGCCGCACCCAAACACTGTGCAATGCTGAGGAAATGTGACAGTGATGGGACTGAAAGGGTTAAAGTGTGAGCGAGGTACAGCGTTGGGTACTTGGGTTTTGTCACCCACTGATTATTAGAGACAGCTGGCCAGGACTCCAAGCAAGCCCCAAGCTGACAGTAAAGCGGAGCAGCCGTAAATCTCCCCCACTCTCCGAGAGCCGGGCCCTCTCTGTGTAAATGTCATTAGCTCTCTTTATAGAGTGGAATGTGTTCCTTCAGAAAATAAATAGTCCAATATACTGTTTTTTTATTAGCCTCATTTTCTGTTACTTTAACAAAAGAAAACTAATAGTTACCCAAAGCTCTCTTAAAGGCTGTGGGGATAGGGGGTGTGAGGGACCCCAGCTTCAAGCCGTAAGTCTAAAGGTATAACGAATGATTTTTCTGTTAGTTTCTCCTCTCTGTTTTAATTTAGTGCCTCTCTTCCTTACATTTTGTCCACATTACCGCAGCTACCCGCAGCGGTAAATTGTCTGTGTGCGGACACCAGCGAATCGCCTCGTCTCCGAAAGACCACGCCCTCTCGGCCGGTTCCCCCTCTCGGCCGGTTCCCCCTCTGGAGCGCTCGGCGCGTTTCGAGTCCTTTTGCGGGGAATAAATCGTCGGTGGGGTGGGATATACGTTATCCTCCGGGTCCCCGCTGAGGGGAGGAAGAGTGATGTGCACTCCTGTTGCCAGGGAGTGTACAACACCCATGTGTTTTACAGCGAGTAGGACTCTGTGGCTGGCAGCTTTCTGGCACGCTTCGCCAGCATTGAAAAGCCTTTTTTATGTGGGCTACTCGATGACAACCATTTGGCCGAGGAACAAATGATGTTTAAAATTTTATTTTGCTGCAAGTAAACTTTGTTCAAATTTTGGCACTTTTTGAATATTTTTTTTCTTTTTTTCTTTTTTTGTGCAGAGCAGGGTGTGGGGAGAGGAAAGGTCCTAACATTTATTTTTCTCGGCGAGACGGCTTTCATCGGCCGAACGTGCACAAGAGCTGAGAGCCTCCGCGAGTTTTTCGGTCCATCTGTTCACACACGATTGGGCTACCGCGCCGGCGAAGGCACAGACCGCCTTTTTTTCTGCGGAATAACCGCCGTCGCTTTCGCTGGGTAACGGCAGGCTCAGCGTATTTGGATCCTGGCTGGAGGAGTAGCTGGGGGGGCGGGGGGGGGTAGGCAGGAAGGCCCTGCCTACTGAGCTGACCCCGTACGGTTCAGGCTATTCTCAGGGCCTCGGCACTGTCTGAGAGGGGTCACGGGGTCACGGGGGCCCAGAGCTGGAGTGGGCAGGTATGCAGCAGGTTGGACTCTCCCTGCCCTCGCCCAACCCCGCCCCCCCAGCGCTCAAGGCAGCCCTGCCTGGTTGGACTCGGCAGGCCGACACTGTGACCGAGGTGCTCTGGAATGCAGAGTTCCGTTAGCGTTTCCCTGATATCACCCGCAGGGTTGCTGAAGATGACAAATATCTCACAGAAGGCCTGCTCTGTGATGTGCGTGTGTTGTGTGTTTTGAAGTTAGATCTGTTTTTACCGTTTTTCTCATCCATAGCGGCCTGCCAGCTTTACCCATCTGAGGTTGCTCTGTATCATGAACCGTTTTGAGTTCATCCGAGACAGATGGCTGAAAACAAGAAGAACGTTCATCTCCAAGCATGTAGCCCCGGGCTGGATCTGTTTGTTATCCCAGTCTCCAAAAATGTGAGACATATTTGGTTTTTGAAGTGGTGTCAGAAGTCATCTTACAAGCACACATTTTATGAATCTCGTCTGCTGGATGCGAGGGAACGAGAGAGGAACACAGCCCCGCGATCGAGTTTCGGGCGTGGCTGTTTATTCAGACTTAGATTATGATTGGCCATCGGCCATTCAGTGGCTATTGATCAGACCTTTGTTGTGGATAAAGTTTGACAGATTCAAACAGGAATGTGATTTTGGGGGGTCAGTACCTGCCAGAGCGGTCATTGTTGGGGCGCGGGGTCTGTCTCTTATAAAGCTCGAATGAAGCTGTAGTTAACAGGTTTTTATGGGGTGGGGGTGATGGGGCTGCCACAGTGGCGGGGTATGGAGGTGTTGGCTGCGAGGGTCTGTGATTTTGCTCAGACTTGGCCAGTCAGCAGAGCCGAGCTGGAGAGAGGGGCACCAACCAGGCGCCACCGCCACCCCGGCCCACGGGCCGCGCCCGGGGCACCACTGTTCTCCCGGAGTGATAGAAGAGAACACACACACACACACACACACACACACACCACATACACACACAGACACACATACACATACACACACACCACAGACACTCACACACACACAGACACCCACATACACACACACACTCATACACGCACACACTCATATACACAGACACACACACACACACACAGACACACACACACAGTTGGATAGATCTAGTCTCAGGACATTCATGAGTTGCCAGTCTTTGCAGGGCATGAAACCCTAATACTGCAGTAGGGGGAGGGGGTCTGTCCCCGCCCAGCTTCATCCGTCTGTCAATCACTCAATCACTCAGTCAGTCACTCAATCAATCAGTCAATCACTGCGTTGGGTGTGGCGGACCCTGCAGATTGATTTCTGCGGTTCGTTTCCCTGACATTCGTGAGTAACTGCCTGCAGTGTAGCCTGTGGCCAAATCTTCCCCTGCGTGAAGCTCTGATGGCAGACGCAGGTAGTGCAGACTGGGAGCTCGCTGAAAGCTGAGCCCCGTCTTCTTTTTTTACCTTAAATACTTCAGTTAAAACGCAGCTGTATAAATATGAGGAAGAGCCACTTTTACATCGTTTTGTAAAATAAACGGACGGAGCGAACGGGTTATTAATGACTTTGAGAGTAATGCAGATAATCTCTGAGGGCCGCTTTGATGACCCCGTCGCTGTGTTGTGTTGGAAGCTTCTGGGCTTTTCCGTACTTTAATGAGAGAGGGGACCCCTGCCTGCGGGGAGAGGCAGGTGGAGCTGCAGAGCTGTGCTCTTCCTCATGTGAGCTGACCCTCATCTTCCTCACTGTCCCTCTACAAGTGGCTATCTCTTTCCCTGCCTCTCTCTCCCTTCCTCCCTCCTTCTCCCTCTCCTACTCTTCTCTGGCGGGAGCTATGTGAATAGGTTGAGTGTGTGTGAGTGCGTGTGCGTGTGCGTGTGTGTATTTTTTTGTGTGTGTTTTACTGTGAGCGTATGTGTATTTTCTGTGAATGTGACTCCATGGCCTGGGTCTCTGCTATGTGTGCGTGTATGTGTGAGTGTGTGTGTGTGTGCGTTGGTGTGTGTATTAGTATGTGTGAGGTATCCCTAAGCTCGGGTCTAGTACAGAGTGTAGGTGAGACCCCTCACTGTTCCCAGCCAGCCCTGTAATTTGTGTGACATGCTCAGGGAGGGGAGAGGGGCCCTGCCCTTGGGCTCAGTGACCAGGGGGTGGGGGGCTGGTTGGGGAGGGGAAGAGGAGGGGGGTTTAATTGATTTAAGTGTTAGAGAGCTCCCCTGTGCCGTCAGAGAGGCAGGCCCCTCTCAGGAGCCCCCCGGGGGGGGGTTATTAGGAGTGAAACCCCGCTTATGCTAATGTGACAGGCCTGCTCAGTAGGCGGGGCAGCAGGGTGAGTGATGTCACCGCCTGGGAGGGGAAATGTGATTAAAGCTGCGCAGGGCCACCTGACACACACACACACACACACACTCATACACACACACACTCACACACACACGCACACGCTCATATACGCAGACACACACACACACACACACTCATACACACTCATATAAACACTCACACACACACGCACACACACACACTCATATAAACACTCACACACGCACACACACGCACACACTCATATACACAGACACACACATTCACACACACACAGACACATACATACACACATTCATACACACACACACACACTCTCATACACACACTCACACATTCATACACACACACACACACACACTCTCACACACAGACACACACACACACTCATATACACACACGCGCGCACACACACACACACTCACTCACACTCACACTCACAACAGCGTAACTCCGCTCCGCTTTCACCAGAGATACATCCCAAAGGCACCAGCCTGATGTGAACTTCCACATCTCCCAGTGCTCACGCATGCCAAACCCCGCGTATGGTGACCAGCCGAGGAGGCTAATTAGCCAGCGCTCCAGCGCTCTGCTTAAGAAACGGCCTCACACTCGGAGCCTCTGCTGCGTGCCTTACGGACAGGCTATACTGCTGGCTCAAGGTGTTCCTCGGCCCCGTAGCCCAGCGCATTCCAGCGGCCTGGTGGAAAGTCCTCCTCACAGCCACTGATATGTGCGAAAGTGTTCTAGAATGCTGCGGAATGGAACGAAACCTTGTCCTCCAGCACATATTAATCATGACACACTTTATGGTGAGAGGAGAAAAAAAAAGAAACAAAAAAAAAAAAGCAATACTCGAAATGATTAAACCGTGAGCCGATTGAGACATTTCATGCAATGCTCCAACCCAAACAGCGGAATGCTTAGGAGGCTTATTCTAATTCTGCACGGTGTTAAATTCGGTCGTTTGCGTTTGCGTTTAGTGTCGGTGCCGAGGACCGTCTTTTCCTCTGGGGTCGTTCTTATTGAATGACGGCACTTTTATGCGTTAGTCACCCGGTTTCCGCCTGCAGAAAAGTGCCACAGCCCTGCCCCCAAAACACCACCCCCCCTCCCCTTTGAAGGGAACGCAGAATCAGAAATCCAGGGATTTAGCCTGAACTCGAGAGAAATATCCTGAGAGTTGTCACTGTACGCGCCAATTGGTGAATCATTCTTCTGTGAAGTTTTTCAGCCTGTGGTGCAGAAACTAGTAGGTTTAGCCGTCCCGTTTGATGTGGGAAAGAGAGAGGGGGAGAGGGAGAGAGAGAGCTGTCAAGGGGGAAACTACAAGGTTGGCACGAATTGATATTGATTAACCATTGGGGACGATAGAGGATGTAATTGAGCGTTGTATCCTTTCTCTGTCTCTGGCTGACGGAAACCAGGCAGGCGAGAGAGGGACGGCTTGAAAAAGAAATGGTACACACTGTACGTCATTTTCAAGGACATTGAGTGAGCCTTATAGGCACTTTGTTAGCAGAGAAATTAATGATAAAGTTGAACTCTCAGTGCTCCTTGCTGACACCATGCATAAGATAAGAAGCTGTTGCCTTTAGAGAGCAGAGAGGAGTTCGGTTAGTCACTCTGCAGGCCATTATAGGATAAAGCAAAAACTGTAAAGAGTATTTTGGGGGCAACTCTGATCGGTCTGAAAGTGTAAAAAGGGGAAATTGCTGAGCGGCCTCTTAAATGTTTTTTTTTATTATTATTTAAATTTTTTTTAAGGCCTGGTGTTTCCTGTTGAACTGATTAGTATAGGAGACCCAGTCATGGGGGGGTGCACCTTGTACCCAACTACCCTCCTCTGTCAGTTGCCATGGAGACGCAGTTTAATGGTCTGCATCCCTCCCCAGGGATGTGTCGGCCTAGTATATCATCCTTTTTATCTCTCCAGCCCTCTCCTGCTGTCTTCCTCTCCTGAAGGGAGCACTTTCCTTCCTCTCTCTCTCTCCCCCTCCCGCTCTCCTGTCTCTCTGCCCATCTTTGCTTTTCCATTTTTTTAAAGTTTTTATCAACTGTCCACAGCATTCATTGGGATTTAATGTACCAGAATAAATTAATGGAATCATTCATTACACTACAGTGGTAATTTATGAAGGGCACGGTTGACACATATTGCTATTGGGTTCGTGTTTTTCTCTGCACTGGGTCTGAAATGGGACTTTTTTTGAACATGCATTTTTTATTGACTTGATAATTTTCTGCGTTCTTGCTGCACGGACCAGCAGGCAGCGGACTTGAGAAATTGTTGCTTATTTATAGATTACTGAGAACTTTCAAATAAAAGGAACATTTCCATGAGCAGTTCCCCCAGACGGGGTACTGCATAAACGAGCTGAATGATGGCGTTTATTCCACATGAAGACAAATTAGACGTGCTTTTAGTATTAATTTAGAAGGTGATGTGGTTTGAGGATCATACATCATTTTATCAGTCTGGCTGCTTCTTAAGGATCTGGAGCAAGCTTGCATTTACCCGATGGCACAAATCTTTGAAAATACACGCAAGAAACAACAAAATCTCATTTTTTGCCTTTAATCTTCATGTGGTGGGTGGGGACCAGAAGTTATTTCAATCTTCTTTTTGATCATGATTGCGACTTGCTCCACCACACGCTCTCAGTAAAACCCTTCACTGACTTCAGATCAGCCGGTGAGACTTTAAAGTAGCGGGATATCGACTTGTGAGCCCTGCTCCGCACTGCCCCCAGAAACCCAATCGGACCTGATGGGCGCAGTTTACAGATTCAACCGCATGACCCGTTTTGTGTTTAACTGGGAGTATCTAATCACATGCGGTCCTCGGCGGAGGTTTTGGGATTACGCTGTTAAGGGCACAGCGTGATGCTCGAATGAGTCTCTGCTGCAGACAGTGGGACTCCCTCTCGGGGAGCCGAATTTAGGGCCGACGCCGCGGATTCCAGGGCCAGTTCCACCTCGGGTCACAGAGCAGATCTGCGGAGCGATTGAAACATGCCGGAAAGCTTGTACCACGGCGTTGGAAAGAAAAGGCAGGGAGAACGGAATGATCCAGGCCTTTGTTTTGCTGCTGCGGGATTTTTTTTACAGCAGGCCTGTAGATCATTTTGTTCTGAGTTGTGAAATGATTGTGATGGGTGGAGAGAGGAGGGAGGTCATGGAGAGAGAGAGAGGCAGACCTTTTCCGCTGCGGCCCCCCTGGAAAGCCGGGGTGGCGACGGGCTTGATGGATGAGGCCACGCCTGGCCACGGTGGGACGGGGATGTCATGGTGGGGGTGGGGATACAGCTCTGGCCATCCGCTTCCCGGGCAAGGAGCCGGGGTAGAGTGACGTGTGACAGCTAACCCCAAAAACCCCGCTTTCTGCAGTCATTTTTCCACATCTCAGTAATGATCTGTTTCCACATGGGCGGAGGTTACAGCACTGTCCACCCATTGGGGTAGCGGGGAACACAGCAGTAGGTAGGTGGTTGTGCTGGGGGCGGGGGGGCCTAACTCCAGCAAAGCCACTGGGAAATGTAGTTCTCCTGGTTTTCCTGTTTGGTGTTCACCTTCACTCTCTGTCACTCCTCCGGTCCCTGCAGTGATTCATAATTGGAAAAACATCAACAGGTAACGTCAGGCTAAGCCTGATAGGAAAAACAGGTACAGGTAACGTCAGGTTAGACCTGATAGGAAAAACATGCACGTAACGTCAGATTAGACACGAAAGAAAAAAACGCATACAGGTGACACTGCGAATCTCCGTGCTTTTTTACACCATGTGTCAACTCATATTGATTTCACATGTAAACCAGCACTGCAGTCAGCGCTGTGTTTATGAGAATCTACTGTCATTCACAGCCAGGTACAGGGGGCGGGTGGGATCCATTCCTGGGGCGGCAGTGTAGCATACTGGTAAGGAGCGGGACTTGTAACCGAACGGTTGCTGGTTCAATTCCCCACGGGGGCACTGCTGCTGTACCCTTGGGCAAGGTACTTAACCCACAACTGCTGTATAAATGGATAACATTAACAAAAAAAAACAAAAATGTAACCGATGTAAGTCGCTCTGGATAAGGGCATCTGCTCAATGCCGATAATGTAATGTAATGACATAGCGGTCTGTGCTGAGTGGAGCTCACGCACGGCCGGCGTGTGCATGGGGAGACTCTCCTGTGTGTCAGAGGAGCGGTGAAGCGCCGCAGCAGTCTGCTGTGAGCAGCGTGTGTGAAGGAGTCCCTCTCGCTGTCTGTAATCGGGGGGTAAGATTCCCCCTCTCCTGCTGGCTGGCCGCGTTGCTGCCTGTGGGTTTTTGCTGCTCCATCTTTATGAATGAGGCTCAGGGCTGCATTCAATCAGCATTTGTCCTTCACTTTGACTAACAAATAAAATTCAAGTGTTTTTTAATTCCAATAAAAACACAGTTTTAAATGTCATTATTTCTGGCGATTTTCTGGAACTCCCTGAGCTGTGTTTTTTCGTGGAGAGTGAAAGTAACACTTTTGCGTATGAGTCACAGTGTAATTTTAAGTTTACTTGCAAGTGGAAGTTGAGGACAAATTCTGGCTGAATCCTGCATTCTGTGTGGTGGTAAACACCGCAGATGTGTCCCTGGATACCCCACATCACTGGGGTGGGGGGGGTAATCAGGCACCAGATGGGGATGAGGTCCATACCCAGGCAGCCCTGTGCGAAGGGGGTGGTGTAACAGGAGAGGAGTATATTCAGCCAGCCTGTTGCTCAGGACTGGAAACTTTTGTCTGCATCTTTTTCTGCTGTGACCTTTGTAATGTCTGAACAGCAGTAAAACTTTAGAGTGTAGGTAGGGAGAGCTTTGTGGTGCACCGAATGACCCCAGAGATAAATGAGGGCCGGGTGCAGCGCCGGGGGGGGGGGGGGGGGGGGCTCCACAGACCTCCCGGTGCTGGTCATATTCGCCGCCCGAAGGCCCACCCCAGGTCTGCTCCTGCAGAGGTGCAGAACTTTCCGGAGCCGGCGCGGGAAGCTGTAAAAGCTTTAATCCGGCGCGGCGGACTGGCTCGGCACCACGTGGCCGGAGGAGGATGGCGAGCTCGGTGCCGGCCTGACCCAGCCCGGCGTGCGGTCAGAGAATTACCGAGACGCCAGGCAGCCGTAACGGCCCGAGCGGGGAACCGGGGGCCCACCGCCCACAGCACAAAGCCAGAGGGCAGAGCTAAAGGTCTGCCAGCGAGGAGAGGATTCTGGGATTGGCGGGGGGTGGGGTGGTGGAGAGTGAGCTCAGCCTGTTGTGGGCTGGGGGGCAGAGGGGGCGGGGGTAGGGGGGGGGCAGAGAAAAGAGTGGGTGAACAAGGCTCAGGAATAAAAAAAAAAAAAACGGCAATTTATGCAACAGGGGCTCTCAGAAGAGCTCAGCCCTTTAATTTCGGCACTTGCGAAGGGGAATGTTTCCTTCTCAAAGAAACAATGTTTGCTCTCAAAATAAAATATAACATTCGAGTTTTGGAAGACAAGTTTTTTTTCTTTATGTAGATTTATTGAAAGGGGATTTGATGGCTTTAGCAGCTGTCCCCCCCCCCCCCCCCCCCCCGGCTGGCTGTAATGGGAAGACAGGCTGGAGGAGCCGAAGGCCAGAGACACAGCCATCGTGCTCCTCTCGGGCCCAGAGACCAGGCTAGGGAGAGGCCTGCCGCTGGCTGTCACACCCTCCACAGGCCCTGTGGTGAACTGTGGGGAGGTGCTGTTGGAGGGCACCGGTGTCACGCAGGGGCAGTGAGGAGGATGATGAACTGGCTGAAGGATTTGGGGTCGGATGAGAGGGGAAGAGAGCCCCTTCTTGGAAATGGGGGGGGGGACTCCCTGGGGAGGCGTTGTGCTCGCCAGAGCCAGGGTTCTCAGCCCTTGTTAAACCGTAGCGCTATGCCTCCCCTGGGCACAGGCATTGAACATCCCCGTCACCGCTGGTCTCACACTCGTCCGTTGCATCAGAGAGAGTGCAGCCCCTTTAAAATGTGTCAGATCTTCAGTCTGAGCCCCCTGGCCTTCCAGCACATTTACATTACTGTGAACACACATGCGTCTGAGGTGAGACCCAGGTAGTCGTCTGTGTCCGCTTGTTAAGCGAATGACCCTGGTGTGTAGGAGCTGGGGGGGGTTAGTGGTGGTGATAGCGTTAGCGATAGCATTAGCGGTTTGCCTTGACCTGTGCCGGCCCCTGCTGTGAGAGTCCAGTTCATTACCATCTCATTATTACGCCACCCGAATGCCTCTGCTCCTGAGCCGGAGGGGCGGGCCTGTAAACTGCAGATAAAAGGCGATAAAGAGTCGTGCTGATAGAGAGCTTATTGCGCGAGAGAAGCGGCTCATCTTACCCAGGGATCCCTCTCTGCTGCTCCCGCCTCAGACAACTGCGTCTGGGTCAAGGCCAGGAAGAGGGCTCAGCTGATAGGGTGCTGTGAGACAGGGTGGTGGGCTTCTCATAACCAGGCTTTAAACCTTATCTTTACTGCTGTGTTTTTTCTTGGGATTTTTTTTTGGTTAAATACATTGTCGTAAAAAAGCGCAGATAGCGTGACCGAGGCATTTATCTCGGAGCTGTTGCTCCTCCCTCCCTTTTTTTTGGGCCTCGGAGGGAGGAGCTGAGTAACGCCACAGCAGCAGAGCTCTTTTTGCGCCCTGAAGGTTTTACGTGGGGCGTAGTCGCCCATATACCTGCAGAGTTTCCCAAACCCATGCCAGGCCACCCCTCAGCCACCTGGTCACCCTTAGCAGGGGCGTGGGCAGGGTGGCTGTGTGTGAGTCACACGGTTGGCATGGCGTCCGCTTGGGCGTGACCCCTGTTTGGGCATGGCCCCCGCTCTGTGGTTGTAATGGCCATTGGAGAGGGCGCAGGGCCTGCCGAGCGGCTCCCCGCGGCGGGGGGCTGGGGGTGTCGTATATCAGGCCGGACAGGCCTCATTGCCTCCTGCACATGGCTCAACAGGAGGCTTTTCTGCGTGTTTATTTTCCTCCAGCGGGCGGTTTTATTGGAACACACACCTCAGCCGTCCGCCTTCAAAGCCGCCCTGCCGGGCCCGGTGCAGGTGGCGGCCGCAGATAAATTCTGCTGTAAAAGGTTTTATGGGGCGCGATGTGTCAGACGCCCCGCTCCCGGTGCCGGGTGATCGTCGTTAATCTGTGGCGTTGCCGGGCGTGGCATGGAGACAGACACGGCTTCCGTGGTATCAGATGCGGGGTGAAATCTTCGGGTCGTCTCTGTGGCGTGTCCGGCGTTTTGGGGAAGCGGAGCGGCCAATGGTCAGGTGATGAGCAGACACTCACCTGTCACCTGGCGCTATGTCACAAAAAGAGGACAGAGCACGAGATCGCTGCGGCAGCCAATCAGAGCGGGCGTGCCACATCGCGAGGTCATGGCGGTGGCTCCTGGCAGGCAGTTTGTGACACGGATCCTCGCGCCGCGTGGACAGCAAGCTCCGCCCACTCAGAGCATCCCCGCTCGGGTTCAGGGCTCCGCCTCCTCTCGCCCTCCTGGCCCCCCATGTGAGGAGTCCGGGTTCTGCTTCACGCAGACAAGGGCTGGAGTGGAAACGGATCCCTCACCGGGGTCCCTGCGGTGCTTTAGCAATCAGAGCGTAGCGTTCCCCCTGTGTTCTCCCAACGTTCTCCCAGCATTTCCCCAGCGTTCTCCCAGCGTTCTCACTCTGTGTGTCACAAACACTCGGCTGTCCTCCCCCGGCTTGCACGGCGCCCTCCAGTTGTAATAACATTGGCTTGACAGTTTATTTCTGTGGGCCCGCTCCGATTCTCTCTCATTTAGCTGTATTAATTATGGAATTGCCTCACAATCCAAGCGCACTCGTAACACATCAAAGGAAGGGATATTTTAAAATATATGAATATGACCTCTCCTTATTGTTACAGATGGCTTTAACATTAACCTTGTTAAAACTGACATTTTAACGTCCAAACGCCAAAGAAAATAATTTTGCGGCTCTGCGAAATATTCGGACTGCTATGGGGGAAGAGCTATGGCTTTGGGATCACTGGCCTGGGTTCAGATGTGAAAAGCAATTTAAAAGTTGTCTGACACAGCAAAACATTTCAATACACACTGGCCCCGGGAACAGGGACAAACCCCCCTAATGGTCTGCTGCAGAACAGTATCATTTGGTTCCCATTTCTGAGTGTGCGTGTGTATAGCCCTGTGAGCGCCTGCGAACTGCCCCAATTGATGGAAGACAGAGCCTGAAATGGATACTCTCTCTCTCCCTCTCACAGCCTCTCTCTCTCTCTGTCTCTCTCCTGTTCTCTCTCTTTCCCTCTATCTCCTTCTCTCCCTCCCTCTCTCTCTCTCCCTCACTCTCTCTCTCTCTCTCTCTCTCTCTCCCTCACTCTCTCTCTCTCTCTGTCTCTCTCTCCCTCCCTCTCTTTCTTTCTCTTTCACACTCTCTTTTTTCCTCTCTTGTTTCTCTCTCTGTTCCCCCTCTCTCTCTCTCTCTCTCTCTCTCTCTCTCTCTCTCTCTCTCTCTTTCCTCCTGTCTCCCCCCCACCCCCTCTCCCTGTGGGTGTGTTGATGGTTACCAGTGTAAAGGGGAGTGTGTTTATGGAGACTCTTTTTTACAACATCTTGATATATTCAGTTTTACTGGCCTCCTCTGCGGCTCGCCTTGTGCCCGCTCCCTGTGCGGCTCAGAGTGCCACCCTGCACCTGCTGGTGCCAGCCGTGGTGTGACCCCCCTGCAGTGCCAGTTGTGGTGTGACCCCCCCCGCAGTGCCAGTTGTGGTGTGACACCCCCCCCCCCCCCCCCCCTCCGCAGTGCCACCTCTGCGGGCCTGGGGCCTGGCTCCTCTCCTCCACTCTCCCCCTTATGCAGGCTGGCAGCTCCAGGCCTCAAAAAAACCCAGAAAAAATCATTTGGAAAATGGATTTGAGCGCAGAAGATAACCCCACCTGCGATTCTCCTTAGAGTGGAGGTGCTATAAAACGCTAAATCCCCCCTTTTAGTTTAACTTTCTTTAATGAGCGGAAAATTAAACGCTTTCAGTGCATTCCAAGTGCACAATTTTACAAAACGACTTCCAAAGAGCTGTGAGCGGCGGGCCTTCCAGCAGGCTGTGAGATGGAGGTGGGGTGGGGGGTAGCGGACTGCTGTGACGGAGGGGGGCGCAGGTGGGGAGAGGTCACGGTGTTTAGGAGTGTGTTAACTCGCCGTGCTGTCTGGCCTGGCTCGGACGCTAAATCACTCCCAGACCCCTCTCTTCCTCCGCTCTCCTCCTCGCTCGCTATCCATCCCTGCACACCTGTCGCTGGCTTCCTGCGGGCTGTGACCCTCAGAGCGCGGGGGCGTCCCTGGGGAGCAGTCACATGAGCTGCTGGAGGCCGCTTCCCCCGCTCCGATTTTCCAGGGTCTCAGTGATGCTGTCACCACCTGTGGCTCCCATTTCTCTTGCCTTCACAAGTAGTGGCATGGGCAGTCTGTGAGGGCAGTCTGTGAGGGCAGTCTGTGAGGGCGGTCTGTGTGGGCGGTCTGTGAGGGCGGTCTGTGTGGGCGGTCTGTGAGGGCGGTCTGTGAGGGCGGTCTGTGAGGGCGGTCTGTGAGGGCGGTCTGTGTGGGCAGTCTGTGAGGGCAGTCTGTGTGGGCAGTCTGTGAGGGTGGTCTGTGAGGGCAGTCTTTGGGCAGAAGGAGTTCACATCAATAGAGTGGAGTCCTTTTGGAAGTCCTTTTGGGAGTCCTTTTGAGAGTCCTTTAGTGTATTTTAGAGAGTCTTTTAGAGATGAGAGAGTCTCTTTGTGGATGAAATTACCCATGCCTGCTTGTTCAGATGCTGCTGTCCCAGGCTGGGATCTGGGCGTTATGTTCTGAAACAGCTCTCTATCAGCGTGCATTTATTTCATAAATGTGTCAAAGAAAACGCCCATTTTATTCAGCGTGTATTATGAAAAAATTAAATTCTAAGGATTTAAGGATTCCATTCTGTTATGTGGTACGGAGCTTTCTGGCCTGCTGGCTGGCAGACCTCTTGCTCAGAAAGTTAACTTGCTGTAGTTTCTAAAGCTAATCATGAGATGTGAAACACAGACTCAGTTCAGGAACTACTGTTATTTAGCTCTCTGACTTGCTAATTGCGTCAGACTGGCTGCCTAAATGAATTAAGACAGCTGTGGATATCTAGCTGGCCAGCTATCTGTGTAGGGTGTTAATCCTCTCCAGAGTTTGAGGACGTGTTTCTCTCTGTGTTTCACAGATCTCTCGAGGGCATTAGTGTTTATCGTCAGTATTTGCTCCTTCAAAGGAAGAGTTCCTATCCTCTTACCCTTGTTAATGTCTGTGATACAAATGCTGACGTGTGAGTTTCTCCGAAAATGATGTGGGGGTGGGAAGTACATTAGAGGGACTTATCTCCAGTTAGTTGTTGAGTTGAAAAGATGCGACTCAAGGCGTACAGTTAGAATGTGAGATTGGTGTAGGAGTCTGGAAGGCGTAGATTCATTATTGAGATAGCTGTCTTGGCAAGGGAAAATTTTGGCTCCATTATTATCAGAGGTTTGTGTTTTGTGCACTGAGGGTTTTTGAAATGAATCAATGGATCTGTCCCAGTACTAAGACTTCTCCATGTGTGTGTGTGTGTGTGTGTGTGTGTATATCTGTGTCTGTGTGTCTTTGTGTCTGTGTGTGTGCAGTGTAATATTTCAGTGTTAGCTCTCTAACTGAGGCTGTTGTGTTTGTGTGTGCGTGTGTGTGTGATGCTGTGTGTGCGTGTGAGTGTGTGTGTGTGTGTGTGTGTGTGTGTGTGTGTGTGTGTGTTCTGCAGCTGATGCTGTGTGTGTGTGTGTGTGTGCGTGTGTGCGTGTGTTCTGTAGCTGACGCTGTGTGTGCATGTGTGTGTGCGTGTGTGTTCTGCAGCTAACGCTGTGTGTGTGTGTGTGTGTGTGTGTGTGTGTGTGTGTGTGTGTGTTCTGCAGCTGACGCTGTGTGTGTGTGTGCGCGTGTGTGTGTTCTGCAGCTGACGCTGTGTGTGTGTGTGTGTGTGTGTGTGCGTGTGTGTGTGTTCTGCAGCTGACGCTGTGTGTGTGTGTTTCAGCTGGAGTCGGAGCTGGAGCAGTGTGAGAGGGAGAGTGCAGAGCTGCAGGAATATGCCAACTCCGTGCTGCAGCAGATCGCAGACCACTGCCCCGACATCCTGGAGCAGGTGGTCAACGCGCTGGAGGAGTCCTCCTGACCCTCTCACCTGCACCCCGCACACCCCCGTCCAACAGGTGTGTCACTGTCCCAGTCTGTCCTCCATCAGTGCCCCCCCCCCCCGCTGAGCCTGCTCCACGCCCCCTCACCTGCCGGCGGGGGGGTCACCACCACGCCCCACGATGAACAGACCACCTGTGGGACGTGAGGGAGGAATTTGGCAAAGCTGAGAACTCTGCAGTACCTGTGGGTGCTGCCGCCTCTCTCCACCAATCCAGCTGGCTGTTTACAGCGGTGCCCCCCCCCCCCCAGCTCTGCAGCACGTATCCCAGCATCCCACGCGCAGGCGAACGCGGCCGCCAACGTGGCGAGGACTGCTGCGCCACACCCTGACGTCCTCCCGGTCACCCGACAGCTACCCACAATGCATCCCTTCGCTCGCCTCCTCAGAAGAGCATGCTTTCAGGAGGCGGGAAAAATTAAAAAAAAAAAAAAACATTTAATGATGAGAGAGCACAGTGAGGTTATGATTGCAGGATGTTGGAAAAAAAAAGGGTTTAGAGGATTTTTTTTTTTTTGTTGTTGTTCTTTTTTCTTTTTTTTGGGAGTGGGTGGGGGTTCGATTGCTTATAATTCATTATGGGTCACCTTGGTGACAGACAAAACCGTATAAATTGCATTCAAGGGTTGTAGATGCTTTAATGCCTTGAGGAAAAATAATCCAAACAGCCATACTTCTTATACCCTGAGTGATGCTTAGCGCAAAGCCGCTGAGGCACGGATTTATATAAATTCAAGCGTGACTCATTTGTGTGGCTTTAGCACAGTGCGGTCAGGAGTGCGATTTCAGCATCAGTTACTGCCACAAGCACCCTGAAGGTCAGGCTGAGGATGCTCAATTAGAACTATGTTATGGGAGTGAATGATGTTAACAAAATGACAAGAAGTGTATTTATCACCATGTAGGTTACCTAGGAAACCACAGCTTTCGGCTCTTGGCGGAGTTGGAAGTTGAACATGAAATGCCTTTCAATTTGACATATTTTGCTGCTATTTGTTTCTTTTTTTTTTTTGTTGCTGTCATTGTTAGTTTCTTTTTTTCTAGCGAGAACTTTGTAGTTTAGAAAGAAACAAGGCAATTAATCAGTCACCCAGCTATAGTGCTACACTATTGCCTTTGGTTGAAAGACCAGACTTTAAAAAAAAAAAAAAAAAAGAGCAATCACCTACTTACACAATTCACTACATCGGACACTCATCTATGTGAAATCTGTAGTTTGAAACACTAATGAGCAGTTGCGTCTTGTTAAAAATGAGGAAAGGTTTTGGAGCCGTGATGTTTGGCGTTGGGAAGAGTTGGGTGAGTGAAGCAAAGCAGAGCTGCTTTGTGGGGGGGGGCATGACCCCTCCCTTTTAAATACAGCAGAAACGTACTAAAGAAGTGTCAGTGCTTTGTCAAAATCCCCCCGTTCATTTGCCGGAGCAGAGGAAAACCCGGCCAATAGCGTTGTCCTCTCCCTTTAATCGGCTTTTTTCTCTCCTCCTGTGCAGAGTAGGTTGGGTCAGCTGTCGGCTTCAGGTGGGGTGGGTAGATTTGCCTCTTCCTGCCTTCCTGAAGGAAGTGACATCATTAAGTGTAGTTCACAGGTTAACAATGACCACGGCTGTTCAGGGCCGGAAGACGCAGCCTCTGCTGTAGGAAGATGAAAGTCAGAGCAGAGCAGTGATGTCATAGCAGGACGGTAACAGCTGCCCCATCACAGTACAGGTTAGGAGGGCAAACTTTGATCTCCCCCATCAAACCCCACCCCCCCCACCCCATTCACTCTCTTATCAAGAGAACTCAGACACTCAGCAGTGAAGGAAAAAGAGGCTGATTACATTCTTACAAAAAACATGCACAATTGTACTTTTTATCAGAGCAGCAGAGCTCCTGTATACTCAGAAAGGGAAGGTTCATTGACTATAATATCCAGACGAAAGGGTTTCACCGGACCAGAGTCTGAAATATGCCCCATAGAGCTTTCAGAGTCTGAAATATACCCCCATAGAGCTTTCAGAGTCTGAAATATACCCCCATAGAGCTTTCAGAGTCTGAAATATCCCCCATAGCTCTTACAGTGCTGAACATACTGAGCCCCTTGTTAAAGTTGTCCTAACCCCCACTTATCAGTGAGAGCTCTTTCGGATCAGAGTGACAGTGATTGTCCCACAACCCTCCCGCACACCCCTGCGCTAACCCAGTTATGCTGCGCTAGTTTCACACGGCTACGCACAGATAAGAAACGCGATGATGACACAAGCCCTGCGAGGAGGCGTGTGATTGGCAGAGAGCCCCGCCCTCTCACGCGCAGGCTCCGCCCACCCTCTCTCGGCACAGGCGAGAACACAAACCGAGACGGGAGTTTTGCAGAGATAAGAAGCTCCTGGTGGCCAGGCAAGCTCATTCTTCAGCCGTGACTCATCATGCTGAAGGAGTCATAGCCGGACGCCCACGTCCCACACTGATGATGTCATCATGCCCTGCATTCCTGGCACCTTTTGACTGAACAGTGGTGTGGAGTTCTCTGTCTTCACCTTCGTAACTGTGGGCACAGTTCCCTTGGTGGTTCTCCTGCAAGCCGTAACGTTACCCTGTTCCTCAGTGTCACATCTCTGAGTGTGAGTGGGAGGTGGTGTTGGGATGTGTGGGGCACAGGGTAGCGTGAGGACTCTGGATCGTTGGGCAGCAGGTGCAGGGCGGGGCAGCACAGGTATGGTTCGGGCCCCTGGTCTCTGACAGGTGGACGCTCCTGGCCCCGGGGGCAGAGTCCCGTTCACCACGGCCCTGTTGGCTGCTGAGGCGTTGCCAGGATGCGGCAGCTCGCCCCGTCTGTCACGTTGGCTCTTATCGCCCTGCCTGTAGCTGTTTCTCTTAATCTGTTTACCATTTTACTGCTTTAACTGCCCACTAAATCACTCCGCAAACGACTTCCTCGTTTCTTATATATACACTTCTCTCACGCATCCTTCTGCGGCCGCTGGTGTCACACCTGGCCTAAAATACATTTGGAATCGGTGGGAAAACGGCGTTGTGGCAGAAAGCTTCAGCCTGCTATTCTCCTCCCACAGAACTCCTCTTTCTCTCCTGCTGCCCTGGCACAAGCACTCTCTGCTCAAATAGCTCTATGCATTCAGCTGTAGCCCATCCACCTGTGTCTGTATGCAGCTTTTCATTAGGAGCTGTGCCCTATCCTCCAGGCTCCGCACAGCTGTGCATTAGGAGCTCTATCCCATCTTTTTTGGGCTGTGTATATGATTCTGCATTGCGGGCTGTAGCCCATCCCTGCAGGCTTTGCGCGCAGCTCTGTGCTGAGGGCTGTTTCCCGCCCTCTGGGCCATAGCCTTGTCTCCTCCGCGAGATCCAGGGTGAATTATCAGCCTGTTTGATGGAGCTGCTGGAGCAGACACCACAGACTAAACACAGACTCCCACAGCCCCTGAATTTATACCCCTTAATGCAGGAATACATTTCTGTAGTCTGGAATCGGCCCCTAGTCATGAGCCGAGCATGCTGAGGCCGCTCTCTGTGGAGGCCAGGGAAAAACGTGTGCTGGTGCCCTGGAGGAGACCTCATCCGCAGTGGAGGCAGGGAAAAACGCCTGCTGGTGCCCTGGAGGAGACCTCATCCGCAGTGGGTTTTTGTACCCTTTGTGTGAGAGTTTTTCGGTCCTCTTAGGTCTTTGCTTGTGTTTTGGGTTGCGGGTCCACTTGTGCTTGGTGTCCTTAGCCACACAGGAGTGGGGGTCCAAGTGTCCGTTCCCATGGATTGGCTGTCCTCAATGTGGTGGGTGGGGTCAGTGTCCATGGCGAGAGAGACCGCATGTCTTGTCCGTGGGGCTGTAATTGGCTGGTGTGGGGCACACCCAGGGCATTTCCTGAATGGTCAGATCTTTCCGCTGGGCTGATGTCAGAGCTCCATTCACTCTCCTCTCTAACACACTAAAAAAAACATCAAGAAAGATGGCCATTTTTGTCTTTAACTACAAACAGCACAAAGCACATTTTGCTGATTCTTGATGATCACAACACTAAACGATTTCAACACTAAAATACTCACTACACTAAATGGGTCTGAGCGCTGGGAGTGATTTTTCAGTGTGTGTGGTGAGTTACTCTTTGGCGCACACTGCCACTGGAACCACAGGGGGCGCCCCTGAGCTCTCTCTAGGTTGATTGATTTAACCATTTAGATGGTCCTTTGAGTCTTTAGACATATCAACTTGCTTTCTTTTCATTCACTGAAAGCCAGATCGTACTGACAGGAGGACCAAGACTGGGTTCAGAACACTGTTCTCTGGTGCTACAATTTAGGAGAAAAAGAGAAGATATTTTAAAAAAATAATAAATGAGATTAAATGAGGTCATATCAACACTGCCACCACCACCTCCAGCATCCCCCAGCTACTCTGGGCACAAGCTAATGAACTGAAGGCTTACTTTCTTTAGTTTCATTTCGAGTTTGGATTGCCCTTATGATTAAAAGGAAGAATATATAAAATAAATGCACAAGTTCAGGGGCGTGGCATCTGGGGTCATGTGACCTGTGACTCCATCTCTGTCATAGGTGAACACATTAAATGCGTACCGTAAATACATAAGTGAATGAACCAATGATGTTGTAAATTGTGTAAAACATGAAAAAAGAGGAAACTCAAAAAGCAGTGAACTTGTTCTGTGTGTCTTTTGGTCCATATTGAAACTGAGTGTCCCGTCGTTTCAGTCCGGTTTCCGTTCTCCCTCCGCAGAACCGCACTGCGGGGTTCGACGTCTCGAGTCTGTCTGTCTGGGATCGACGGTAAAAACGCTTTGCTTCCTGTGAGTTTCACTTCGGCCTGTTACGGTTTGTTGAAAACAAAGAAGTGTGTGGACAGCACATCAAGCTATCCCAGACAGTCATGTTTTAAAGTATACATATGCATATACATAAATATATATTTATATATGAGTACATAGATGGCTAGATATAGTTAAATATAATGTTTTGCACAGAATGTCCAAGGGGAAAGAAGAGATCCCTCTGAACAAAATGGCCGCCAGTCCCCTGTGTCTTTAAAGAAATGAACGAATAAAACAATACTAGGTGTCCGAAAAACCTTTTTTTGTGTCAAAACAAGGTGTAAACACAAAGATTCTGAAGCCGTTCCCATGTGGTTGAAAAAGTACTGTCCCTCTGTACTTGGTATATCTCTCTGTTTTCGATTTTTATTCCTTTTTTTCTCTCTCTCTCTCTTTTGGTTTTTGTTTTGCCGCCTGTTGATACTGTGCGTGTGATTCAGAGATTGCGATGTTGAAACTACAGCGTGTTTTTTTATCTGCAACATGTGTGTCTATCGTGGGAGTGCTCTCCTCCTTGCTGTGCTCCTTAGGATTTAACAATGCCAAGGCCCAAGCCTAGACTGTGATGCCATTCTACGAGGGTTGCTGGTCAATATGCATACATCAATGTGTATATAACCCTTTCAGAGGACTGTTTGGTCTTACTAGCTGTCATGCTGTAAAAACAGACTAGCATATCTTATTTATTTTTCATTTTTTTCCCACCGTGCTCATTTCCTACATCTTTAAACAATTGTATCATTTATCATAATAAGATGTAAGAAATAGATTTTCAGTTTCACATCTACTTAGTTTGTTCAGATAGCATTGACATTATTTACACATACCCCCAGCCTGCAATTTTTTTTTTCTTGTTCGAAAGAATTTTATCACACTTTTTTTTCTCATCATCTAACCATAAAACTGCCTAAAAATGAGTGTGGTTAAAGTATGAATTTCTTCAGTGCCAAGTAAGTCTCATCCGTGCTGAAATGTGCCACAACTTTCACCTGCCTTTATATCAACAACCAAAGTTTAGGAATGGCTCGCCAGTCTTTGCGCTCAGAGGAGAGTGTGATACAGAGAGGTGTATAGCAGGACCAGACCAGGAACTCAGAGACAACCTTCATATCCTTCACCTGTCACCTGATTTTTTCAGTCACCTGGGTGCATTTTCAGGCCGTTACTGTAATGAAAAGGAACAGGAATTATTAGCTAGAAGCTGGCGATGCTTTTATCCGGGGTACACACAGGACACATGCTAATAATCTAAGGCATATGAACTGCATTAATAGAGAATCATGAACACGTTTGGACCTAATCTCTATTAATGCCTCTTACGTGTAGTTAGGAACAGCTAATATCCTGTCCACGTGTAAATATCGCAGAAACGTGAGAAATTGTTAACAGCTCAGTGTTTATGCGTTCGAGCGTGCCTCTGTGTGTCTGGTTTCCAATGCCTGAAATGAATTTTCCTCAGAAGTCTAGCTTCACCTCTGGGGTCCTGACCTTCAGTGAGCCAATGAGAAGAACATCGTAGTCCATCACACCTGAGTCTGTGTTCTGCTTCTCAGCGTGAGGTAACCGTGGCTACTGCCCGGTGACGCCCACAGGGTCTCCGGCCCCGGGGACGAGGAGGGTCAGGGCCCCAAGAGAGCCGCTCCACCTCCACCGCTCATCCTCGCCCTCCCTCTGTTCCCCAGCAGCCCTGCCTTCTTGGTTTGTACGGGTCCATCCTTTTTAAGAGTCTACTTTTTATACAGCATTCAGGAGCACAGTCTGGGCTGGGATGCCTCCCCTTTATTTCATAGAAAAAAAAGGAAGAAAAAAAAACTGAACTTCAAAACAACTGTTTTTGTTCTTTTGTTTTTTTTTTTTTGTTATTTTCGATTAAAAAAAAATGTACTGCCTTTATCCATCTGTGTGAAAAACGCTGGAGATTTCTTTAAAAAAAGAAAAAGAAAAAAAGACGTATTGTATTCATGTTTTGCCTTTGTATATATATAAACAGCTCATTATCAGCCCTTTCACTCCGCGTGTGCCTTATTGCCCTCACATGCTGTGTCGTTATCTCTCTGCCTCTCGCCCTGCGTGTTTCCACTCACACAGCCCACAGGAGCACGGGATCAAGGTGTGCTTTCCTCTCCTGCCGTAGGCCGTAATCACCGCAATCGCACTCCGCCCCCCTCCTCCGAGAGCCGGGGGCGGTGACTGGACTTGCCTGGTTTTCGCCGGGCGCGTCTGGCGCTGTGTTCGCAGGCGTCCCTGGGTGTTTACACGCAGCTCCCGTCCCCCCTCTCTCTGGGTTTATCTCCTCCGCACACGCACACACACAGCTTCTCCCCATCCTCACCTCGCTCGCTGGAGATCCCGCTGCTGATAGGCCACACAGACACAGACGCTCTAAACCGCGAAAGCAGGCGGGTCTCTGGTGTACCGTGCGGTCCCCTGATCCTCCCGATCGCCTGCTGAGAGGATCCCCCCGACCCCCACCGGTGCCAGAAGTGTACCCCCCACTGTCATGTGGTCCCGTTCCCCACAGCTCCACGCTAAACGCTGCCGACAGCTCGCACACCTTTACCTGTGAGTGCTGCACCTGGCCTCAGCATCACCCCGACAGCCAGCTGTTTCTGCAGGCTGGGGACAGCGAATAAACACGCTTCATCACATTCACCGCCTCTCCTACAGCGGAAATGGTTCTCAGCTCCCCTTCCAGACTCATTCTGAGGTACAGCCAGGGACGGGAGGTCGGGTGCAGCTGGATTTTCGCAGGCCGCAGTGGATGGCTGTCCTGCTGATGACGGGAGGTGACCAGGGGGCAGAGAGCGCAGTATTCCTGCCTGACGCACTCCATGCACTCCGTATTCCTGTCTGACGCATGCACTCCGTATTCCTGTCTGACGCATGCACTCCATGCACTCCGTATTCCTGCCTGACGCATGCACTCCGTATTCCTGCCTGACGCATGCACTCCGTATTCCTGCCTGACGCATGCACTCCGTATTCCTGCCTGACGCATGCACTCCGTATTCCTGCCTGACGCATGCACTCCGTATTCCTGCCTGACGCATGCACTCCGTATTCCTGCCTGACGCATGCACTCCGTATTCCTGCCTGACGCATGCACTCCGTATTCCTGCCTGACGCATGCACTCCGTATTCCTGCCTGACGCACTCCATGCACTCCGTATTCCTGCCTGACGCATGCACTCCGTATTCCTGCCTGACGCATGCACTCCGTATTCCTGTCTGACGCATGCACTCCGTATTCCTGCCTGACGCATGCACTCCGTATTCCTGCCTGACGCATGCACTCCGTATTCCTGCCTGACGCATGCACTCCGTATTCCTGCCTGACGCATGCACTCCATGCACTCCGTATTCCTGCCTGACGCATGCACTCCGTATTCCTGCCTGACGCATGCACTCCGTATTCCTGTCTGACGCATGCACTCCGTATTCCTGCCTGACGCATGCACTCCGTATTCCTGCCTGACGCATGCACTCCATGCACTCCGTATTCCTGCCTGACGCATGCACTCCATGCACTCCGTATTCCTGCCTGACGCATGCACTCCATGCACTCCGTATTCCTGCCTGACGCATGCACTCCGTATTCCTGCCTGACGCATGCACTCCGTATTCCTGTCTGACGCATGCACTCCATGCACTCCGTATTCCTGCCTGACGCATGCACTCCGTATTCCTGCCTGACGCATGCACTCCGTATTCCTGTCTGACGCATGCACTCCATGCACTCCGTATTCCTGCCTGACGCATGCACTCCGTATTCCTGCCTGACGCATGCACTCCGTATTCCTGCCTGACGCATGCACTCCGTATTCCTGCCTGACGCATGCACTCCGTATTCCTGCCTGACGCATGCACTCCGTATTCCTGCCTGACGCATGCACTCCGTATTCCTGCCTGACGCATGCACTCCATGCACTCCGTATTCCTGCCTGACGCATGCACTCCATGCACTCCGTATTCCTGCCTGACGCACTCCATGCACTCCGTATTCCTGCCTGACGCATGCACTCCGTATTCCTGCCTGACGCATGCACTCCGTATTCCTGCCTGACGCATGCACTCCGTATTCCTGCCTGACGCATGCACTCCATGCACTCCGTATTCCTGCCTGACGCATGCACTCCGTATTCCTGCCTGACGCATGCACTCCGAATTCCTGCCTGACGCATGCACTCCGTATTCCTGCCTGACGCATGCACTCCGTATTCCTGCCTGACGCATGCACTCCATGCACTCCGTATTCCTGCCTGACGCATGCACTCCGTATTCCTGCCTGACGCACTCCATGCACTCCGTATTCCTGCCTGACGCATGCACTCCGTATTCCTGCCTGACGCATGCACTCCGTATTCCTGCCTGACGCATGCACTCCGTATTCCTGCCTGACGCATGCACTCCATGCACTCCGTATTCCTGCCTGACGCATGCACTCCGTATTCCTGCCTGACGCATGCACTCCATGCACTCCGTATTCCTGCCTGACGCATGCACTCCGTATTCCTGCCTGACGCATGCACTCCGTATTCCTGCCTGACGCATGCACTCCGTATTCCTGCCTGACGCATGCACTCCGTATTCCTGCCTGACGCATGCACTCCATGCACTCCGTATTCCTGCCTGACGCATGCACTCCGTATTCCTGCCTGACGCATGCACTCCGTATTCCTGCCTGACGCATGCACTCCGTATTCCTGCCTGACGCATGCACTCCGTATTCCTGCCTGACGCATGCACTCCGTATTCCTGTCTGACGCATGCACTCCGTATTCCTGCCTGACGCATGCACTCCGTATTCCTGCCTGACGCATGCACTCCGTATTCCTGCCTGACGCATGCACTCCGTATTCCTGCCTGACGCATGCACTCCATGCACTCCGTATTCCTGCCTGACGCATGCACTCCGTATTCCTGCCTGACGCATGCACTCCATGCACTCCGTATTCCTGTCTGACGCATGCACTCCGTATTCCTGCCTGACGCATGCACTCCATGCACTCCGTATTCCTGCCTGACGCATGCACTCCATGCACTCCGTATTCCTGCCTGACGCATGCACTCCGTATTCCTGTCTGACGCATGCACTCCGTATTCCTGCCTGACGCATGCACTCCGTATTCCTGTCTGACGCATGCACTCCGTATTCCTGCCTGACGCATGCACTCCGTATTCCTGCCTGACGCATGCACTCCGTATTCCTGCCTGACGCATGCACTCCGTATTCCTGTCTGACGCATGCACTCTGTATTCCTGCCTGACGCATGCACTCCATGCACTCCGTATTCCTGCCTGACGCATGCACTCCATGCACTCCGTATTCCTGCCTGACGCATGCACTCCGTATTCCTGCCTGACGCATGCACTCCATGCACTCCGTATTCCTGCCTGACGCACTCCATGCACTCCGTATTCCTGCCTGACGCATGCACTCCGTATTCCTGCCTGACGCATGCACTCCGTATTCCTGCCTGACGCATGCACTCCATGCACTCCGTATTCCTGCCTGACGCATGCACTCCGTATTCCTGCCTGACGCATGCACTCCGTATTCCTGCCTGACGCATGCACTCCGTATTCCTGCCTGACGCATGCACTCCGTATTCCTGCCTGACGCATGCACTCCGTATTCCTGCCTGACGCATGCACTCCGTATTCCTGCCTGACGCATGCACTCCATGCACTCCGTATTCCTGCCTGACGCATGCACTCCGTATTCCTGCCTGACGCATGCACTCCGTATTCCTGCCTGACGCATGCACTCCGTATTCCTGCCTGACGCATGCACTCCATGCACTCCGTATTCCTGCCTGACGCATGCACTCCGTATTCCTGCCTGACGCATGCACTCCGTATTCCTGCCTGACGCATGCACTCCGTATTCCTGCCTGACGCATGCACTCCGTATTCCTGCCTGACGCATGCACTCCATGCACTCCGTATTCCTGCCTGACGCATGCACTCCGTATTCCTGCCTGACGCATGCACTCCGTATTCCTGCCTGACGCATGCACTCCGTATTCCTGCCTGACGCATGCACTCCGTATTCCTGTCTGACGCATGCACTCCATGCACTCCGTATTCCTGCCTGACGCATGCACTCCGTATTCCTGCCTGACGCATGCACTCCGTATTCCTGCCTGACGCATGCACTCCGTATTCCTGCCTGACGCATGCACTCCGTATTCCTGCCTGACGCATGCACTCCATGCACTCCGTATTCCTGCCTGACGCATGCACTCCGTATTCCTGCCTGACGCATGCACTCCGAATTCCTGCCTGACGCATGCACTCCGTATTCCTGCCTGACGCATGCACTCCGTATTCCTGCCTGACGCATGCACTCCGTATTCCTGCCTGACGCATGCACTCCGTATTCCTGTCTGACGCATGCACTCCGTATTCCTGCCTGACGCACTCCATGCACTCCGTATTCCTGCCTGACGCACTCCATGCACTCCGTATTCCTGCCTGACGCATGCACTCCGTATTCCTGCCTGACGCATGCACTCCGTATTCCTGCCTGACGCATGCACTCCATGCACTCCGTATTCCTGCCTGACGCATGCACTCCGTATTCCTGCCTGACGCATGCACTCCGTATTCCTGCCTGACGCATGCACTCCGTATTCCTGTCTGACGCATGCACTCCGTATTCCTGCCTGACGCATGCACTCCATGCACTCCGTATTCCTGCCTGACGCATGCACTCCGTATTCCTGCCTGACGCATGCACTCCGTATTCCTGTCTGACGCACTCCATGCACTCCGTATTCCTGCCTGACGCATGCACTCCGTATTCCTGCCTGACGCATGCACTCCGTATTCCTGTCTGACGCATGCACTCCATGCACTCCGTATTCCTGCCTGACGCACTCCATGCACTCCGTATTCCTGCCTGACGCATGCACTCCGTATTCCTGCCTGACGCATGCACTCCATGCACTCCGTATTCCTGCCTGACGCACTCCATGCACTCCGTATTCCTGCCTGACGCATGCACTCCGTATTCCTGCCTGACGCATGCACTCCGTATTCCTGCCTGACGCATGCACTCCGTATTCCTGCCTGACGCATGCACTCCGTATTCCTGCCTGACGCATGCACTCCGTATTCCTGCCTGACGCATGCACTCCGTATTCCTGCCTGACGCATGCACTCCGTATTCCTGCCTGACGCATGCACTCCGTATTCCTGCCTGACGCATGCACTCCATGCACTCCGTATTCCTGCCTGACGCATGCACTCCGTATTCCTGCCTGACGCATGCACTCCGTATTCCTGCCTGACGCATGCACTCCGTATTCCTGCCTGACGCATGCACTCCGTATTCCTGTCTGACGCATGCACTCCATGCACTCCGTATTCCTGCCTGACGCACTCCATGCACTCCGTATTCCTGCCTGACGCATGCACTCCGTATTCCTGCCTGACGCATGCACTCCGTATTCCTGCCTGACGCATGCACTCCATGCACTCCGTATTCCTGCCTGACGCATGCACTCCGTATTCCTGCCTGACGCATGCACTCCGTATTCCTGCCTGACGCATGCACTCCGTATTCCTGCCTGACGCATGCACTCCATGCACTCCGTATTCCTGCCTGACGCATGCACTCCGTATTCCTGCCTGACGCATGCACTCCGTATTCCTGCCAGACGCATGCACTCCGTATTCCTGCCTGACGCATGCACTCCGTATTCCTGCCTGACGCATGCACTCCGTATTCCTGCCTGACGCATGCACTCCGTATTCCTGTCTGACGCATGCACTCCATGCACTCCGTATTCCTGCCTGACGCACTCCATGCACTCCGTATTCCTGCCTGACGCATGCACTCCGTATTCCTGCCTGACGCATGCACTCCGTATTCCTGTCTGACGCATGCACTCCATGCACTCCGTATTCCTGCCTGACGCATGCACTCCGTATTCCTGCCTGACGCATGCACTCCATGCACTCCGTATTCCTGCCTGACGCATGCACTCCGTATTCCTGCCTGACGCATGCACTCCGTATTCCTGCCTGACGCATGCACTCCACTCGGATATTTTACTGCTCCTGTCCTCTCTGCCAGCTCAGCCATTAAGCCTGGGTGTGGCCGTTTAAAGATATGATAGGAGAAATATGAGATAAGAGGCAGGTTTGATAGGGGAATGCATGAAGGATGCCATGGAATTAAACCACCACGTGCACACACACACGCGCACACACACGCGCACACACACACATGCACACACACACACGCGCACACGCGCGCGCGCACACACACACGCGCACACACACACATGCACACACACACATGCACACACACGCGCACACACACACGCGCACACACACACATGCACACACACGCGCACACGCGCGCGCGCACACACACGCATGGCACTTTCATGCCTTTGCCAAGCGGAGGCAAAGCCACCGTGCAAATGCGCAAATTTCCAGGCATCCCCCCCTGTGGAGACGCAGCCCCAGACGTGGTCGTGATCCAGAAACCTTCGCGCCCCAGCGCCTCACCATAATCTGAGGCTTCTTACTCGGGCCTCGGCCCACTGCAGCCCGGGCAGGTCACGTGACCTCACCCAAACTTAACCCAATGGCATTCCAGCCGCTCCTGGCGCGGGACGGAGAGTGGCCTCCTCTCTTTTTAAGTGTATATATATATAGCTGTATTTCTGTATGAGTTTGGAGGGAATAAATGTGCTCTGGAGAAATAAGGAGGGCCGTGTGTGGGTGTGGAAACGATGTGGTTTCAGCCATGGCCGCCAAAAACACACTGATTGCAAGAAAGTTTCGGGGGAAAAAAGACAAAATCTTAAAATAACTCCCATTTCCATAGGAAGGGAGACTGTGAAATCAAGGAGGACAATCCAGCTTTTCCTCTCGGCAGACAGCAGACAGGGACAGGCCCGTTCAGGGCTGACCATGGAGCAGAGAGGAGGGCAGTCACTGTTCTGCCCAAGTATTGCTTCATCATTTGTGCTGCATAATTACAAGTATTGAAGTGAAAGCATTTCAACATGAATGTCAGTAAAACAAGAAACAATCTATTTTGTTGCTTTTCTGCAATCTACAAATTGACGAGTTAAATAAAAGGCACAGCCCAAACAGGTGTCTGTTCAGCACAGAGGGCCAGAACTGGAGAAGCGTACAGCGGTGATGTCTCCCACTGTACTGTAGCAGTGATTAGCGAAGAATTTGTGTAGAAGACCCCCTTCAAACAAATAAGGGGAAAAAAGACAAAAATGAAGAATGCTATCTTACCATTAAGACCAGTTGTGGCAGGTTTCTGGAGGATGGACTTTCCTGCAGGTTCAAAGAATGCAGTGCGAAATGGAACAGAATCCATTTCAAAAGGACCAGCGTCTCCCCCAATCAAGGCCGAGCCTCCCCAGACTCAGGTAAGGAAAAGCAGAACGCCGAAAATATGCGGCCAATGGAAAACTTCAGAAATAATCAATGTTTTCTGTTACAGAATTTAAAAAAATGGGTTGAAATATATCCAAATGCAGGCACTGTGTTGGCCAAGTGTACCTATGGAGCATACTCAGTGTTAGCATGTCGCAGCGTGGGTTAAGTTTAGCTACAGAGCATACCCATGGTAAGTATCCCTCAGCCTGGTAGAAACTCATCTTGTGAGCGTGATGTCAGGGTCCTGGGTTACTGCTCCTGTCCTCTCTGCCAGCTCAGCCATTAAGCCTGGGTGTGGCCGTTTAAAGATATGATAGGAGAAATATGAGATAAGAGGCAGGTTTGATAGGGGAATGCATGAGGGATGCCATGGAATTAAACCACCAGGTTTAATTCCATCAGGGTCCTGGGTTTGCAGTCTGTTTAACCTGTGCAGCTGTAGTGATGTTTTACAGGTGAGTATCTAAAGACAGCCAACAGAATAAGACCATTGAATGAAGAGCACAGCAAGCTCAGTCTTCTGATTCTGGTAGCCTCAAGTTTTTCTGAGGTTCTTTTGATCCACACCCCTCTGCTGTTTTAAACGTACAGGCAGAAACAAAACTTCAGTCCATTTCAGCTGGAAATCAAGAGTTTCACCCCCGTTCTCAGCAAGGAGGGGAACGTTTCGGTTTCACCACTGCTGTTACTCAGAGAGGCGAAAAAGTTTGCTCACATTCCCTCAACGGGGAACAGTTGTTACTCGTTATCAGACCCCCGTCTCCCTCACAGAGAGAGGACCTTCCCCTCTCTCCCGGGACCCGTTCCCTGCTGTGGGCGAGGGAGAGCCAGCCCGGGACCGACGTCCTGCACCAGATGTTGCGGGCGGAGCAGCGGTGTGAGTCAGCCCGGTGGTCGCAGCCCCGGTGTGGAGGGAGAGCCGCCTCCGCCGGCCGCTGGAGGTGGAGGACCTCCGCCGGCTCGCGTATCGGATATCTGAGAGGAAACTCGAGATCGCGGCCGCACATTTGTTTGCCATCACCGCAGCGATGCCTGGAGTCATGTGCACTGCGGGCACGCCGTCCTGTCCCGCCCCGGGAGAGAACAACGCGTACTTTCACTCGCAGACCTTTCCGAAAAAGAGAATTTAAAAAAAAGGTTCAATCCCTTACCCGTGCCGGTGTGTACCCCCCTCATTTCGGCACTTGGGTGCATAATTGGGATCAAACATTTAAAACTTCAGTCCCAGTGAACACATACTCAGTGTTTGGCTACAGGACAGTTCCTGCTACTCCCCCTCCCTTCTTCACTGTGTGTGTGTGCCTGTGCACCACATACAACAATAATAATAGTTACACCACTGCAAGCGTTTTTAATCACGCTTGGGGCATGATCAGCGGTGAAAGTGTACCATTTCTGTTGATGTCATTTTAAAGGTATCAGAGTAGGTCAGATAGCTTTGATTAAATGAGTGAGATTGGCATCCATCTCGCCTCCATACCCATCTTTTTGCCACGGCGAGAATACTGAGATGAAGTGCCCTGCGGTTTGGAGGTGGGCTAGCACATGCAACACAATCAATCGGAGGAAGCAGCTGTTGATTGTAACGCTCATGAAACTGACACACTTGTTAATCAAGCAAAACTGTCAAAAGCAATTAGGTCGGACCGAAACCATGAGAGCAGTTAAGCGCCCGTGAGCCTTCAGCTTGTCCAGATGAGGTTGTATTGGCAGTATCTCAATGAGCAGTAAGGCCTGCTTTATTTAAGTGAAGGGCGTAGTGCTTCCACACAGGTGTCTTTTCTCTTTTCAACCACTGTCAGTTCAAAAGAACACAAAGTAAGAAATATGTGGTATATTATTAAACTTCTTAATACAGGCAATTAATATCCAGTACTGTAGGTACACTAAACTACTTATGTGGAAAAAAAAATGTGAAAAAGTATTTTTACCTGTTACTACCTATTACCTAACAACTCAAAAACTCTGCCCCTAAAGGTTAACTGTAGACCTAGTAACCCGTAACCCATCAACCCATCAAAAAAATCGTCATTCGTCGTCGGTCCTACTGTACTCTACTCGGGAGCTGTACATCAAGCCAAAAGGCCAGTGAGAGTGAGAAAAAAAGGTTTAAGTTAAACTGCCATTGTAAAAAAAATTCCCCAAGGTTTGATTCATTTGACCTCGCAAGCTCCTGAAGACTGGATCAGGTACTCTGCGTGTCTCTGTCCCGTCCAGCCAAACCGGGACCTTGGAGGAGGGCAGACGTGGAGTCAGGCAGGAGACGAACTTATCGCAACTCATTCAAACTCTTCCCCCAGGCCAGCGCACCGCCGTCCGGATCCCACCGAAACTTCTGCGTACGAGCGGACAGGCGGAAGGAGACTCTTGAAGTCGAGCGCAGACATACTTCACCGCAGTCTGAAGTTTAAAGTAGTTTTTTATTACAAGGAAATACACAGCCTGTGCAAAGGAGGAGCGAAGAGAAACTTTTTTTGAAGCCGTTATTTTAAAAGTTTCGCGGCATGGCATTACTGGCTGGCGCTCACGGTTGATTTAAAGCAGAGAGGCATCCGTCCTGTGAAGTTCATTTGCAGACTCTCGCAGGAGTTACTTTGTGTATACTTCGTGTGATACTTTACACGTCTCGGAAACGGGAATACCACATTAATTGTTTTACTATTACAGATGAGCTGAAACGTTGCCTAATTGTTTTACAGGCTACACGTTTATTTGCGGACATTTCCAGCAAAAACAACAATTCCGTTTAACGCAAGCAAATTTGTCCGATGCCCGAATCTCGCATTTTTTGACACCTGTTGCTTCTGAGTATGTTGATGCAAAATACCCTGGAAATACAGTGAACGGGAGAAGCGAAGCGCGGAGAAATCAGCGACTTTATGGGAATCTCTGGAATGAGCTGTAAAAACTTTTTTAAAGAGCCTTGTCAGAAATTAGGCTGGTAGCAAACTGAACGAAAAAGGCCGAAAAGGAACTTGTGTGTCAGGCTGACTTGATCAGAGGTGGATTTAGTATTTTTCTGCAGAAGAAACTCCTGCTTCAGTCATATTAAAAAGAAGTTCACGCACTTCGGAGGACTTAGACAGGTTCAGCAGTTGGACTTCGCTCCGGCTCTCGGACTAAGTTTTGGAATCCCGAACATCTCGGCGAGATTGAATGTCACTTAGCCAGACGGTACAAGTAAGAATCCTTTGTTTGTTTGTTAATTCTCCATTTTAACATTTTAAGTTTAACAGCAGCCTTGTGTGATTATCTTCTACACTCTTTAAACATATACGTGCACCCGACACTGATAACCTTAACCTCATTTAAAGAACAGTGTGAGTGAGGAAGATCATTTTCTTTTATTCAAGTAGCCGCTGTAAAGGCCGCCTGTCTGAGATCTCTGGTTGATTCGGTGTAACTTTCGGTGTAGTCTGTATTGTTTATAACTCCTATAGTATGTTCCTGAATGTGTGCTTGCCACCCGTCAATCGAGTTATAAAGTTAGCTAACGAAGTCGCCAGACGCACAGCGCAAATGACTGCCCGTCTCTTCGGTGATCTGTGCCGTCCTGCCCGGTAAACGGCAAAACCGAATCCTTTGCCGACGAACAAAAATGGAGCTAACATTTATGGCAAGATCCCTCGTTCATTTAGCCGACACGAAAAATGTGCAACGGGCTACTTAACTGCCTTGTTGCAACGCCATTTATATTTTTATATAAATATCCCTCGCTTCAGGGCGGTTTTATGATGATATATTTAAAACTGCACTATGTTTGCATTCGTTTTCAGGTGCAATTCTGAGATAAAACGTAATCCTAAAAGATTAACTGTTCAGGATTGTTGGGTTGGAGTGCCTCTTCTGCAAATGATCTTGCAATATTTAGTCATTCTTTAATAAAAAGCAGAGCCATATTTCAGATTAGGCTAATTGTTCAAAATCTGTTGCCTTTTTCACTTTGAGTTTTAGACAAAGTAGGCTACTCAAAATCACAGCTGACGCGGTACACAAGTGTTTCGTCGGCGCTCATCTGAAGTCGGTCATTTGTGTTTTGACGTTCTACTGTAAAGCGATCACGTAGAGCATTTTGACTTAACTGACATACTTATTTTGCTGAAACTAATGAGTCCATTTCAAATACAACGCATAGGCCTATATCCCATCTACCTTTTAGCTTTCTTGTTAACACAGGTGATAGCTAAGGAATGTGAGCTATTTAGAAAGATACCCATGTCGAAATGCTTTCTCTGTCGTAGTCTATGTTGAAGTGCTCGGACTAAGTCTTTGTGTCTAAATCATTGCAAAAATTGTGGGTGGTTTCCCTTCACGTCGTAAATAGTGGTTTTCTTTCAGTATCTTTATATTTACTTGGCTGTGTATTAATAGAGATGATTATGCCAGCGTTAAAACACAGACCTGTTCATTCGTAAATTAGAAAAAACAATAGATTTATAATATCATTGAATACGCTCGCCTTTGCCTTATCGGGTTTAGACAAAACACACACCAATATGGCTGATTTAACCCCTTTGAATTATGAGAGCGGTTACTTAAATACGTCTCTCGGTTCTGTGATGAGCGGGGTCATTTTTTGTAAATTTAATTTACTGTGCGTATTTTTCCCCATTTCTGCAATCACTTACACTGCATTCTTCGCGTGCAGATATTTTCCCTCATAAATCCTCCCGTTTTCAACGCCTCTTGTCCTCGTTTCTTTCCTGTGCTTTCCCCCCAAACTATTGAAAACATGTTGAAATTTTAATTGACTAAATTATTTAATTGTGTTCTGAAATATTGAGTCATATCTGTGGAGGGAAGCGCGGAAAGTCCCACATGGTGCATGCTTGTCAGCGCGGTCCTCGCAGCGCTTGTCTGGGGTATGTGTCGCGCGTTGCGCCGCGCATTGTTCCGTTAATTATACATCATTTATGTTTCAGACAAAATGCTCGCTTTACGCGTTGCTTTGCGTAAGGGCTTTGGAAGGGAAAGGAATTTGTCAAAAGTTCAGCATCAACAGGCTTCAAAATGAAAACATGTCCTCAGTGCTGGCATCATCAACTGTCAAAGTAGTCTTGATTAACTTTATGGATTCATTTTTATGACAGTACTGACATTCAAGAGTCAAGTCAAAATAAATAAATTGAGCAACTGCAAAAATAATAAGCATGAATAAATAAAGCGGCGCTTGTGTGTGAAAGGGAAAACGCCCGGGGCGATTCTTTATGTGAGAACTGATGAAATGCGGAGCCTGCAGGAGCGCGGGCAGAAGCAGTTCCCCGCCGTTTGGGAGTGTTTTAGGCCAGTCGTATACGGCCTTGCCCTGCAGCGATGCCCCTGAGAAACCTGCAGGACCTATTAAACATTCATTTGTGAGCCCCAACAAGCAGATAAAATTCCTTTGTTTTATGATTTTGTATGAGTGAAGAGGGGTTGCTTTCCTTTTTTCTCGCACCATGAAGGAATCTGTTTGTGAGGCCCGAGTTTTGAATAAATTCAGGTAGTTCTGAAGAGGAACTGAGCCTTGAGGCCCAGAACCCTGTGGGTGTCTGTGCTTCTGCTTGAAGCTGGTTCAGGTTTTAAACTCAGAGACTCCGTCAGTGCAGAGAAATGCCCCATGGTTGATGCCTCTTCCCATTCAGGTGGGGTCTCCTCCAGTTTTAGGGGTCCTGACCCACGCCCAGCTTTCCCAATGTCTTCTGCAATCCCTACCTGCTCCCTCCAGAGGGATGACAGCCGAGGCCTTTCTAAATGGGTATCAGGGTTAAGAGGGTCTCCTGGCCTGGCCGATTCCTCCGCCCGCTCCCATTGGCTGCTCCGAGGGTCTGAATTCCAGTCGGTCCTTTTGTGACAGGGTCGTAACCTCCCCGCTCCAACAATGACATGGACCACAATGGGGAGGGGGGTCAGATATAGCTCGCTGCCACAAAGCCGTCTGCAAAGGCCTGTTAGCGGCTTCGCTCTGAGAGCACTGGCCTGCCCCGCCAGGCCGCTGATTGGCAGGTGATGAGACAGCTCCCCCCCCCCGGGCTCTGACTCAGGAGGGCTGCTGGGTCTGGCTCAGGTCTGATGACAGACAGCTGCCAGGGCGAGCTCGCACGCAGGAGAGAACGTGGCTGAGGGCAGCCGGCGTGTCCGTGGAGCTGGCTTCTTTTTGGCGGGGCTTTGTGTTGCCGTTGGCGGCGCTGGGTCAGGTTCTGACGGCGGTGTAAGCCCAGCCCGCGGAGGGGTGCTGGACGGGAACGGGGTGTGGGAACAGCTGTGTGTGGGGGGGGGGTCTTTGGGTTCAGAGGTTCAGCCGCTCTCTGGGAGGGGTGAACAGCGCGGGGAGTCTGGATTGATTAAGACATTGATTAAGTGAATTGGATGCCTGTGATGAGTGAATTGACGGGCTGTCAGGCAGAATGAAAACCTGCAGACACTTGGCGGTGTCTTTCCTGGAAAAGCACCGGGAATCCTTTACAGAGCCGATGCCTATTGATAAAACCTTCAACAGCACACCTGGGGAACCTGCAGTATTCCTGCACACACACACACACACACACACACACATGCTATCACCACCTCATAAATCAGAAGATTCTCTGCAGGTCCCTCTATTTTCACATTTTCACCAATGTGTGTATAATAAACTTACAACAGAAATGGAAATTTTAAAAAATGTTAGTTTAACAAAATATGTGGGCTGTGAATTTAAAAGGCTGCGAAAGAATGCATCACTCAGGGGGACTAAGAGGTTTCTACCCCCCTCCTAAAAGCACAGCACTCTCTGAGTCATTTGGAACCATCGTTTTTGCCGCTATTCACCGGCAGTGCAGAGCTCTTTAAACGCGTCACACGCTCCTTTCACAGCGGAGGGCTAATACCGATGTGAACGCCGTCTGATTGCGGCCGGCAAACCTGGGGGTGAACAGTCCCCCTCACAAAAGCCTCACAATGGGCCCTACAGAGCTGGCAGTTCATTCAGCCGGCCCTCCCGTTCTTTTAAGTGCTAATCGAGGCCCTACTTAAACCCTCGCAGCAGCGGGACCACACAGCGCCCCAGACGCCGCTCTCTGAGAGGCGCTGCTGCTCCGCTCCGCCCCCTCCCTCGGCTCAGGGCTGCGCGGCCTTTGTTGCCGCCCAGCTCCAGCTTGTAGCCCTATTATGTGGCTCCTCTGTGACTGATGGCGGCAAAGGAGCCCCCCCAGCTCTGGGGGGGGGCAGAGGCGGGGCCGGGGGGTTCCCCGTCTTCGTGCGAATGCTCGCACCCCACGTCTCTGTTTGGATGGAGGCTCCAGCGCTGAGGTGCGCCTGGATTTCTGCTGGGGTTTGATTCGCAGGATCGACCGAGAGTTTGAACAGCGTTCACCTGCTGAACTGAACATTACTTGAGGGCATGTTTTAACAATGCAATGTAATTGGAAACAAATAAGGAAAAACTTAAAAGTGCGCCACAAGGAGCATTCCGAACATTGTCTGTTAGGTATTCAGTTGTACTTTTCCCCTTGGTTTTTCTGTCCAGTTGAGCAGCAACATTGAACCTCTAACCAAACTAAATGGGTAGGGGAGAACAGGGGTGACTACCAGTTAATAATCTGTAGGTTCTCTATGCTCTCATCAGCATTTCCTAATGACTCTGCTTTAGGTAAGACTACATCTAGTCATCCGTTTCAAGTCTCTTAAAATGATCTGTGTTTGTATACGTGTTGAAACAGCTGATGCAGAATCAGCTAGAGATGATCTGAATCAGAGAGCCGGCCTCACCGGCGCGGTCGTCTGGGTGGCTGTTATTATTACAGATGCGAAACATCCAGTTTGTGTTTACAGATGCAGGAAGGGTTCGCTTGTTCCCCTTCCGAGCTGCGGCTGGACCCAGTGTAAACACAGCTGCCGCCGAGCCAGGCGAGGTGAGGGGCGGCTAGTGAGGTCACCCCGGGGGACGAGAGGGTCCCTGCTTCCTGCAGGCCAATCTATTATGCAAAGGGACCCAGGTCTGAAAGTGTGAGCCCGGGCTTTTGCTCCGGTGGGGCCGATACGCTTCGCAGTTATGGTTTGTTGTTTCGAGACGGAGCCGTGGACTCGGGCCCAGAACGGGCCGTTTCCCGGAGTGCGGAGAGTGCTGAGCCAAACCAGAGGCTCTCATTCTCTGTAGATCCCACCTATAAAGATAATTACAGTGCTTTATCATGCGTCTTCATTATGCATCTACACACACAGCGAGGATGGACCATCAGTGCATTCTCACAGAGACACCGAGCTTTGCCCTGCAGCACGCTGCCCTCAGGTCTTTGGATAGGCTTGTTTAGCTTGTTCAATGCACTGTGATTGAGGAACAGCTTTCTTCCTCCTCCAGGTTATTTTGGCGGTTGAATTCTGCCAGATTCAAACGAGCACCTCAGAGAAACCTGGCAGCTTTGTCTTTCGCCCGTTCTTTTTACCTGTGGCTGCAGGGTACCTGGACCAGCGGAGGTGTGTGAACACTCTTGCAGAATAGGCCCGTGTGTGATGATCTGAGGACCACGGATTCTGAAATGCGGTGTTTGTGCTCAGTGTCATCTGCCGCTGAGGTCCAGGGGCGTGGCCAACGCGATCGGTTAGACATGGCAGGCCTCCGAATAGCAAATGGAAAATAAATGAGTGGTTTTCAAGTTACAATATTGAGGATTTCCGCGGCATTTCAAATGAAAACAGCACTTGCCAGTTGAGTCGGGTCTTTAAGCTTTCATTGAAGTACGAAATCAGCAGTTTCTTCAGACCCATGTCATCATTAATGCCGGCCTTGAGCCGTTATCCCGTTCGATAGCACTGGCTGGCTGAAGCTCTCTGCGGTGCACATCCCTCTGAAGATTAAGAGAAAGCACAGCAATACAGCGTTATTAACATGCTGCTGAATCAGATACAGGCAGCGGGACTCTGTTTTTATCTAAATCTGACCTAAAAGATGCAGCTATCCAATCTGATTCATAGATCACACACACACACTCACTAGCACACAGTAGCACACAGTAGAAACTGTATTACTTTGACCACAATCTTGTAATTTTACCTTTTCACTCTTTTGTCAGAAGCAATATTTTTTGTGGGTTTTTTTGTACTATCCATGATTCACCAGCCAAGACGTTTTCTGTCAAAGAAACTTTATGGTGCGTGTAATCGGGACATGATGGACGTGAATACCTCCCTGACACGCGTGTGCTGGGGCTGCCGGCATTGCTCAGAGCGAAACGCATGTCAAGGGGTAACCTCCTCACAGGAGCGGGGGGGGTGTAAAAATCCCGTCTCGCTGGTGAGGTCCGGGTGGGGAGAGCCCCGCTCTGCGGTTTGCTGACGCGAATCTGACCGTGGTGAGTAACGGCGTGGTGTAATAGCCCGGCGGATCCTGGCTGAGGTCTGAACCCGGGCCCGGCTGGCACTGACCCGCGAGCCTGGCCCTTAAGCGGGCTTTAATTGGTGTCATTAACTGCGTGAAAACCTGGGAGAAAATTGCCCAGGCCCAGTTGAGCAAACACAACTTCAATAGAGTCATTTAACACCCCAATGGGGCGGGTGCCGGGGTGGTGGGGGTGGTGGGGGTGGGGGGCTGAGAGAGTCTGATTCAGGGGGTCACGCAGAATCTTTGGGCAGGTTTGGGGGGGTGGTGGGGGTGAGGGTGGGCTATACGTATCATAAATATTGGCACTGGTGACTGGGTTTCCCCATTATAGTTAAAACGGCTTGTTGGTCCCCTGACTTTAGCTGTGCTCTTAAATGCAGCCTTTTAAAATGTGAATTTCAAATGTCTCGCGCCCGTGGAAGGATCTCTTTTGTCGGCTGACTACAGCAAGCGGTGCTCTTGTGTGAGAAAAGCTTTTGCTGGTGTGAGAGCTTTTTTCGCAGAGCAGCGGGCCGCGCGGGTTTCCGAGCGCTGAGACAGTACCGGGGGAGGCCTGGAGCGCGGGGTGAAGGGGGGTTCTGTCCGCTCAGCCTGGAAGCAGAGCCGGACAGCTCTGCGCTGAATGGGCCGGGGGGGGGGGGGGGGCCTCGGCTCGGCGGGCGGTACCAGGGCGGTTCTGCGGGCCCACTGAAAGCAGGCTGAATCGGCATTGAGTGGCTGCAGGGCTTTTGTTCCAGTGTGTGCCGTGAGCCTCTGAGAGGGGCCCCGAGCCTCAATGCCATGGCATGATTGCTTTTATTACAGAGTCACATTACATATTCTCAGCCAAAGTTTTATTGGGATTTTGATTTTGCCAAGTTGTGTTTTTATGGCATCAGCCCTGTGTGCCTTGTCTTTCATTGCTTTCATTGCCAAGCTGAAAGTCTCTGACATGTGGATAGTCCCCCCCGCCCCACGTTCCGTCTCCCCCTCTCCCCGTCTCCCCGTCTCCCCCTCTCCCCCTCTCCCCCTCTCCCTCTGTGAGCGTCAGTTTGGGGGGTGTAATCCGGGGGTAATGAAGCTAAGGCCCAAAGCCCTCGCCCCGAGCATATTTTCCGGTTGATTACCTCTCTTTGTGCGCTCGTTTACAGAAACATGCCGACTCCGACACATCGAAATGGGACAGGGGGCACGGGGGGTGACAGGGGGTGACGGGGGGGGACGAGCAGGGGAATTATTTCACAGCGCTGGAAATTTCAGAGATTTTTGTTTTTGCTCTGTCACTCTCTTTCTTGTCTGTTCTCACCCCCCCCACCCCCTCTCTCTCCCCGATGAAAAGGTGGAATCTAGTGCAGCTATTAAAGTGGATTAGAAGCATGCAGCGTTATTCAAAAGACAGATCAGAAACGTCCCCCCAGCCCAGCGTTATGATACCATTATCTTTGAAATACTGAGCCAGATTAAGAGAAGCAATAAGATGCAAACATGAGGAGCTCCACCACCTCCATCACGTGTGCGAGACAAACTGTCCTCAACATTCCTGCGGACTCCATCAGCACCGCTGGAAATGCAGTATGAGGCCGTGCACCCTAAGCTTTTCTATACGGCAAGCGTGCTGTTTGAAGTGTGCCGGTCTCTCATTGTATTTGAGCAGTGAGATTCAGCGCTGAGGCACGCTTTGTGCTGTGACTTCAGATGGAATGTTGGCTTAGCGTTGCAGGGTGACTCTGCAGCAAAGAGAACGCGCTAGCATTTAAAACACACTGTGGGAGGGGTAACACGCTGTGCTAGGGGTTACGCACCAGCGCGTGTAACACACTTATAAAGCTGCAGAAACGGCTGATGGTCTCTTTAATCTGTGATCCTCTGCGTTTAGAGTCCTCTAATGTGGCACAGAGAGATGCAGAGGAAATGTACGATATGCATGTTTTCAAACGCGTGTTTCGATACCAAGATAACGTGGGACATTCAGTCTGGTTTCATGATCTGACTGCACCACTCTGGAATGACAAGCGGTACACAGTGTCATGCATGTGCTGGCCCTCATCCCCATAGGGTTAGGCAGGAGACATCAATGCCCTGAGCTGTGTGATGGGAAATGGAGTTCAAACAGAAAACAAAGAGAAACCTAAGGCATCCTCTGCATAAGGATGGGTTAAAACTACATTTCCCAGAATTCCACAGGTAGAAGTTATTTAATGAGGAGTGAGGAGTGAGGAGTGAAAGTCATTTGGCCAGACACAATTCCAGGAGAGCATGGTTTGTATGCAGGAGGGGGTTTGTTTTTTTTTTGGGGGGGGGCAATATGGGGCCCAAGAGAACCTTCCCCAGGTGACAGAGCGCAGGCGTGAGCCACATATTCGGCTGCCATGTTGATCAATTGTAAATCATGTGGCCCCCGGCAGGCCAACCCAAACAGAGCCCTGTGAATGGGGCCATTCGCTGTTTTGAATGTTGGTGTGGTCTTCTGCTTATTTACTTTTGGATCGATTCATTTTTTATTTTTTTGAGCCAGTCGAAGCGGGGAAAGGCCTTGAGATTCTGAAAAAAAAAAACACCACTAAATTGCGGCCTTTGCTGAAGCGCTCCAGAATGTTCTCTCTGTTAGAAAGGAAGTCAATGTCCTTTTGCAGAGAGACCTCCTTCTGTTTATGTGTGTGTGTGTTTGTGTGTGTGCACACAGATGCATGCATGTTTGCGTTTCTGTGTGTGAGTGTGTTTCTCTGTGTGTTTTTCTGTTTGTTGAGCAGAGGTAAATGATGACCACACTGGAAATGTACATCTGTGTGTTTATGTGCTGAAACCTCCTGCCTTGCGCCTGCTGATGTGTTTGGTTCCAGACTGCTTTTCCAAACGGGAAAGTAAATTTTGGGGAGGCCTGGAAGTTTGTAGAGATTTCCTTCAGCGCTGCCATGCTTGCTGTGTGGAGTGTCTGCGCAGATATCTGCAGAGAGAGCAGTGCATGCAGCCTGACTGCGCAGATATCTGCAGGGAGAGCAGTGCATGCAGCCTGACTGCGCAGATATCTGCAGAGAGAGCAGTCCATGCAGCCTGACTGCGCAGATAACTGCAGAGAGAGCAGTGCATGCAGCCTGACTGCGCAGATATCTGCAGGGAGAGCAGTGCATGCAGCCTGACTGCGCAGATATCTGCAGAGAGAGCAGTGCATGCAGCCTGACTGCGCAGATATCTGCAGGGAGAGCAGTGCATGCAGCCTGACTGCGCAGTGCAGCTGCAGGGCTGTGTGACAGCGCTGTTCCTCGCACCGTCAGTGTTCTGGAATGCTGGGAGATTCCGGAGCTCCTCGGCAGGAGGCAGGGCTACTTTGCCTGGGGGTAGATGCAGAGCAGGGAGGACGAGGGAGAGGGAGAGCTGTGGACATCACACGCAGGATCTGGTAGGAAAGGCTGCCCCTCCCTGGACAAGCTGTGCCATTGCACGGTGGCGTGTGGGAGGAGAGGAGGATATTTCTGAGTGCAAATGCACATACTAAACAGGGTGTGCGTAGTTTTGTTCAGTGAGAACTTTTTGTGGAAGGTTGCTGAAAGGCTGTGTCCTTTGGTGGCAAAGGTATGAAGTAACAGTAACAGTTTTTTTTGGCTTTTGTTTTGACTGAATCTAAAATTTCCTGAAGAGGATTGTCATCAGTCTTGCCGAAGTTATCTTTGTTTTTGGATTTCTTTGTCAAAGTAATAAACGAAAATGATAAAATGATAAAGATGTGATGGATTGGAGGCTCATCTTTATCTCAGGGCTGTGTTGATGCTGGTGCTGTGTATCTCTGCATTACGGCGCTCACAGCGGGGCTGTACTGAGACGCTTCTGTAAGCGGGTGGCTGTGGGGAGGGCCTGTGTGCGCTGCTACCACCCTCATTGATCTGTCAGCACTGAATACACTCAGATCTATAGCAGCTTTACCATGCTGTCTGTCAGCTAACAAAGAGCTGCCGTCCGGACTCCCTCCCTCCCGCTCTCTCCCTCTGTCTCTCACACACACACTTCTCCACTGTCTCATCGTGAAAATACTAATGTTCACCCCATCCTCAAATGTTATTTTCCCTGTGCAGTTCCTTGATCTCCCAAATTTTTTTCTCTTGGCCTTTCTCTATGTCTCGGGCGAAATGCTGTCGCTGAGAGCTGCAGAGAGGGGAGGGAGAGCGAGTGTCCACCCGCTGTGAGGACGGATGCACTTCTGTCAGGCAGCTCACAGAGACGGCCGAATGAATCCTCTCGGCTTTTCCCGTCTGCTCTGAACTGATCCCTGCTTCCTTTTCTGGTCTGTGTGAGAGAGTTGGCTTCAAGGCAGGGAAATGTTTCGATTTCTGCATAATTACATACGAGGATAAACGATCACAGGATCACATCTTCACCGTGTTCGCTGGTCTCTGGAGGAGTCCCTCATCAGGTGGTGTAATAAGATGTATTATTAGGAAACCTCTGAGAGTCCAGCATGGTGTAAAATAAGTGAAAGTGAATTATGTAAATTTATGGAAGAAATCAAGTTTTACTAGAATGGACCTACAGGAGTGTTTTGAAGCTGCGGATACATGCTGACAGAAGTTTGAAACCTCTGAATTTTACCTCAGAACTTTTTAAAAGTGACCAACCTGTCATACAGTGATGTCACGTTTAGCAGGACATTGTGCAGGATGTCTGTGTGTGAAAGGTGTTGGTCCAAGTGTCAGTGGCGAGCTGGACTGCAGGGTGGAGGTATGCATATATACCCAGAACCTCAGAGAGTCTCCTCCATCATCTTCATACATTTTCTTCATCTGTGAGGATAGGGATTGGAATTTAATTTTGCTCTCGGTGCTTAGAAAAGATAATTACATTTTTTTTTTCCTTTGCCCGTTCTCTCGACTGCAGTTTTATCAGCGCTGGTCTCCCCTTCGTCCCCGTACCGCTCCCCCCTCTCGGTCTCCTCGCTCATTTGCAACTGAATGAAATTTATTTCACCTATCGTGCTGTAAATCTGCGGAAACGGCTGGT
>NC_050605.1:23010949-23015949 GCF_013368585.1 Megalops cyprinoides
TGGGCAGGGGCATCGGAGCGGGCAGGAGTCTACATCCTGCCCGGCGGGCTGAAAAACAGGAAGCGGCCACGTCGCTGCCGTGAGCCTGCATTGTGCTCCTGTGGGTGGAGGGCCCGCTGGATTCACCAGTTTTAACGACCCACCAATCAAAAAAAAAAAAAAAAAGAAAAAACCTCCTTTGTTTTGTTTAGGAGGGCTGTGTAGATACTCCTTTGTCTCTCCAGACTCACTATCTGCAATATCTGTTAAAAAGAAGCCTGATGTGTTTAGTCCATACAGAGGCAAAGTGTAATGCTGGGAGAGTAACCCAGGGAGGAGGGTTAGCTGGAGAAGCGGAGGGGTTGTCAGGAGAGGGAAGGCAGGTGTTGGCGTGGGGAGGATGGGAAGCTCGTTAGGTGCTGCTGGCGTAAACGAGCGGGCCTGATTAAATGTCTCCACCAGTGATGAATGCTTGTCAGAATTAAGAGTGTGCCGGGAGCTAAGCAGCTCAGGAACGCCAGGGCGGATACCTGTTAGCCAGACTCTACCTGTCATCCGCGGCGATGCCGCTGACTGTCACCGCCAGTAAAACCATCTCAGCTTCAACTGCGAGCAGGAAACGGCAGCGGCCTTCTCCTGAATCTCTTCAGCGCAGATGCAGTTTCAGGGCTTCACAGTTTCAGGGAGCGGGGGTGGAGCGGGGGTGGGGGGGGGGGGAGTCGGAATAGAACACAAAGCCAATAGGGAGTGATGGAATTTAACCAAATGAAATGGCACGTTGAAGGAGACCTTGAGCGCAGCATAGCTCTGTAAGAAATGTTCTCTGATAGGACACAGACATCACAGTGTAAGACAAGAGAGGGAAAAAAAGCCAGCATCATTGCGAGGAAGGTCACCTTGGGCAGCTGCAGTGAAAGGCTTTTTGAGAGGACCTTGGGTATTATGCGGCCTCAGTCAAACTGCTTTCATCGGCCGAGACTCCACTGGCAAAAACAACCGGCGTGACTCATAACTGTAATAACAATAATAACAATAACTTTATCATCCACCCAACAGCAGAAATTTGCTTTTGGGCTCACCTCCCATTAGACGTACATAAATAAATTTGATTTAAGAAAGTGAATAAAAATACAGGCGTATTAGCAATGCCCGCGCTGCTGTTTGTCTCCTAACACATGAGGCTGCTCCTGTGTGCTGCCGGATCGGGGCGGTCAGTGTGATTACGGCTGACCCGGGTGCCCGTCGCCCGCGTGGAGGGTGTCACCTCGCCGCGGTGTGTGGCAGCGGTGGCCTGGAGCCGGCGCCGACTGGGTCTGTCAGCAGCATTAATCTGAGCGCATGCGAGGCATCGCCAGCCTTCCGGAACATCCGCGGCCTTCCGGAACATCCGCGGCCTTCCGGGACACCCACGGCATTCCACAGTGCCCAGTACCAGTAAGAGGGCCGGTTTCCCCCCTTTCCTGCACACCCACAGGCATCTGTCACTCCGTACCCACCAGTGAGGTTTGTCCCACCTTCAGAGAGGTGCCACCCCCTGGTCCCTGACCTCCCAGCCCTGCCTACAGATTCTCCTAGCGGTGTGGGATGATGGGGGCTGATTTTTGGGGGTGGTGGGGGCACAGCCCATTCCCGGCTCAGTTCATGTGACGGAGGGGGGTGATGACAACAGAGGGATTGTGTAAACCGGGGGGGGGGGGGGGGGGCGCAGTTCTGTGCAGTCTGCAGACTCCGCTGTGGCCTCCTACTGGTGGGGGGCGCGGGGTGCGGGACCGTGGGGGGTGTCGTTGGTGACATTGTTTCAGCTGCTGACTGGGCCGTCCTGAAGTGCCAGCCGATCGGGCTCCTGAGGGTCTGAGGCTGTGAGCAGGTGGGCGACCCCCCCTCACCCCCGCCCCCACCGCCCCGCGGGGCCTGTGTTACGGGCCGGGTCGGGTTTCTGATGAGCTGAGCTGGTGGTCCGCAGCTCGGTTGCAGGCAGGTCATCATCACTCACCCTGTATTCGGCAGAGCCAGTGAGCTGGCTGGGTGGGGTGGGGGGGGGGGGGGGGGGGATGGGATCACACGGGGGGATCACAGGAAGGGGGGTGGTCAGAGGAGAGGCTGTGACTTCACGTAACACATTAACACCTCAGGAGTTTAAATCTCCGCAATTTGCCCTTCATTAACAACGGGCCAATCCGTTACACACAGAATCCAGGGTCAGTTTGGTATGAGTGCTTTCAGCATAGCAATAGCAGAAAGAACTGCATTAATTGCGTAGGTTATACCATATCCAGGCTACAGACAGCTTTATCATAGCAACCACTGTCATTTTTCTATCTCAGGGTCATTAACACCTTTTATTAAAAACACAGGTAGTGAACAGTAAAATATCCATAAATAAGTGGTTGAAAAGGCAGTGAAAGGCTTGGTTTTTCATATATCCCAGTAATAAGCTGAATAAAGCTCGTCCATCAGTCAACTGGGGCTGGATCGCTCCTAATCCGTGTCGACACATGGGGGTACCCACAGAGCCGGAGGAATGAGGGTACCCACAGAGCCGGAGGAATGGGGGTACCCACGGAGCCGGAGGAATGGGGTTACCCACGGATCTGGAGGAATGAGGGTACCACTGCTGTCTGACTCTCTGCTGTCTCCCCAAACACTCGCTTAGTGAAACAGGCTGTTGAAAAGCACTTGACACCCACATTCCCTGCAAATGTGGTTTCATATGCTATCTTTCTCTCCCAGATTATTTACACCCACCCCAACACGCACACACATACACACACACACACACACACACACACACACACGCACACACACACACACACACGCACACAGAGCAACACAAAAATGAATGAATTTAGCATTCTGCTGTGACTCGCTCCTGGATGGCGGTGTTGGACTTTCTCTCCTGAAGTTCAGAGGGACAGGGTTAATTCGCCACGAGCACGGCAATGCAACCAGCATGACCAAAGATGACAGATTGATTTATGGCAGGCTATAAGTAGCCACGTTGCCTGCTGCTCGGGGGGGGGAGAGCACAGTCCTCCTTCCCGCTGAAAATCCAGCCCTGGTCTTGGTGACACCCTGGTGGGAACACAGTGTTGGGGGGGGAGAAAGCACAGCGCCAGCAATCAGCCAAGACGCCAAAATCTGCATGCCTGCCTGGACAAGTTCCAGCAGGTAATCAATTAAAGTCGGCAGGCCCCGGGGTAGACACGAGGACGTGTATGTTTCCCTGGAGCTGCGCAGTGGGCTTGAAGCAGAGGGGGAGAGGGAGCCGCGTCCCGGCCCCCGCTTAATCACCGCCAGCGTCTGACAGTGATTGTCTTTCCTCTGCGTTTGTTTTTCCTGCTCCTTCCCCGAAAACCCCGGCGCAGCGAGGCCGGTCAGGTGGCACTTCACTCTGCCTCGTTCTCCCGGGCCGAAAAGGAAAATAAAATAAAGGAGGGAAATGGGTATCTTTATGCATGTTGGCTCGAGCCGCTTGGAGAGTTCTGAAGTGGGCCGCGGGAGCAGGGAGTGCAGCGGTCTCTGGCGGAGGTGGAGAGGGCGAGGAGAGAGGGAGACAGCGAGGGGGGCTTCTCTCACTGCTGTGTGAAACAGTGCAGTCTGGGCGGGAGGCTGAGAAGCCTGTGTGCATGCCCTCCAGCGTTCGGGTCACATGCCGCCCCATGTAGCTCACTATTTTCTGTTCAGCTCTGAGTTGGTACCGGGCTCGGCGCTGGGAGAAAATACAGAGGGGTGCAGCTGCAATCCAGGGGGGTGCGCAAAAAGTCATAAATGCTATGTAGACATCGGGATATAAGGAGACAATTGGGGGTGCATTGAGGTCCATCTGGGGGTGCACCCCTAAGCACTCCCATAGCACCAGGCCTGGTTGGTACCTGGACCAAGTATTTGATCAATCAACTCCGATCAATTCTTTCTTTCCCCAGTTCTGTCCACATAGTGACTAAAAAAGATTTCAGATAGAAGTGAATTCATTCTCACTTTTAGGCAGGAAAATTATAATTATATTAATGAATTACCTATGGTCACCCTCTTGAATGTTGGGGAAAAGTTATTTATGGGTTTTTTTTTCATGATTAATCAACAAAAGATTTGAAAATTGGTTCAAATAACCAGTTTATAATCTCAGTCTCAAACGGTACTGAAATCAAAGTATCAAATATGTTACATGAATCAGGGAAGACTGCATTCACCCCGGAAAACACTGGGTACAGAACTGTGATCTTACCACAACGCTGTTGGTGCAGGTCAAATCGTGAAGCAACAGTCTTCCTCAGATGGGGTTCGGCAGCGAGCCTTACGTTTGTGACTCTCTCCTTCACTTTAGTGTGTGTAACTGAAAGTTGCAGAAGCATCAGTTGCTCCATTGACGTCACATCCTGCTGTATTTGTAGCTGTATGGAACAGTCCTGTGTTATCCGCACTCAATGCCAGGCTGAGCCGTGTCAGCAGGACTGAGCTGCACTGACACACCTGGCTCCCGCACAGCCGTGAGCGAAGCCGGAGCTGTGTGAGGAGCAGAAAAACAGAGGAAGGTGAATTCAACATGTTTTTTTCTTAAAGGAAAGCATGTACGAAGCCACAGAGCCAGGCAGAGCCAGTTGGAACATTCAGGGACAGAGACATTCAGTGCTTTGTGAAGACCCTGGCTGTTACAAAAGACATTTGTCCACCGCTGTGCAGAGCAACTCTGACCTGAGCGACAAACATCTCATTGGCTGCTCGTTGTCATGGGGACGATTGTTCGGCAAGGTAGCAGCTGAGCAGGGGGACTAGGGCAGGTTGTTGGGTTTGGCTTGAGGACGCGCAACAAAACCGGCGATGATATAATCATCTGATTATACTTTTTGAATCATGAAAGCTTTTTCTCCTCCAAATTTTCTGTAATCACTCTCTTTCCTCAGAAAAAAAGAGGTGGGGGGAGGAATGGAGAGAAGGCGGCTGACTTTGATCTGAGTGAAGCTCCTGCAGGGAGAGACCTGGGCCCATGCCAGAATATCTCTTGGCTGACAGTTTCCACTCCT
>NC_050605.1:23020949-23140949 GCF_013368585.1 Megalops cyprinoides
TGTTCTGGGAGAGTCTCTAAGCACATATTACAGTGGTATGGAAAGTATTGGTCAAGGGTTCGGAAGGTAGTGGGGAAAGTCAAGCAGTCTCATCTGCTAGATCGTTTTTTTTAGTTCCTTTACATTTGCAAGAGTTCAGTGAGGAAACCAGTATAGCTTCGTAGAAGTTATATACGTGGGCATATTCATGTCTTACTTGTTTGTGGTTTCTCATTTGTCGCTTTCAACAGCGTTGAGTCAAAGAACTGTTTCTTAATTCTTTTGTGAGAGGCAACTTTTCAGAAAATCTTGGCCCGGCTTTCTCTTTGAATGAGAAACTGTAAATTTAATTGGCTGTGATCTCGTATGCAAAGCTGTTTTCACTTATTGCAGTGAGGTCTGATCCTTTAAATATGAATAAGATGGTCTGGGAGAAGTGGTGGGTCTGCGGCAGTCTGTATGCTTTGAATTAAAGCCAGACAGATTGGGCTCTGCTCTCTCAGTCTTCTCCTCTGTACTGAAGATTTCCACATATTAAAAATTCTACTCTAAATCCACCCCCCCCCCCCCCCCCCGAAGCATTGCTTTTCGTCTCAAAGGAATCACTGGTAAGCACTCAGTGCTAAAGTCTTTCTTCACAAGTCACTTAGCATTCATAAACAAACAACATGTCTGCAACAAAATCTTTAATCATGGTTACTTTAATCCGGTAAAAAGGCGGTATTTTGGAGAGGGAGTGTAGGGGACCTGAAGTGGGTTGGAGGAGGGGGCGTGGGGCTGGGGGTGGGTGGGTGTAATGTAACTTTGTAACAAACGATGGTGTGGTGTTTGTGGAGGTACCCAGTGAGTGAAATCAATGGCTGGGGCTGTTGTGGGGTTAGTGTGAATTCCCCGCTTGGCTGGGGTTTAATTGAAATCTCGTGTCGTCGCTGCAGCTACAGCAGCAGGTATATGTATTTCACATCTATTGACATCCGTTCGGTAAATGGGGTCATTTGGAGGCTCCCTTGTCTGTGTTAGTCCCCCCCCCCCTTTGCTCTGTGCTTGGCTCAAGGACAGCATGATGTCCAAGCCTGCAGCTGTGTACTGGTGTCATGGCGACCGGCATGCATTTTCTACGCGGTCAGCATGTACACGGCTTCCCGTTCCTCGTCCTGTGCCTGTACCGAAAACGATGTCGCAATAACAATTCTATTTGAGATAGAAGATACATGGGGGCTGCTCAGATCTGAGCTTTTGTAGGCCTCCAGGGTTCAGGCCGGGTTTTGGAAGCCAGGAGGTTCACTGCGCACCCCAGGGGCGCCTCTGTGTAGAGACTGAGGCTGAAGAGAAAAGATGGGCCTCTGTGGGTGTGTGAGGGGGCGGGGCGGGGACAGGGGCAGGGCGGGTGACTCCTGACACACAGATGGGGCTCAAAGAGTCCCCTTCTCATCTCGGGCCTCGTCTCCGCCGGAGCGAATGGACCATGTGACTCCTCATGTCACGTTGAGTGACAAAACTGGAAAAAAAAGCTGTGAAAGACAGCGATGGCAGCACAAAAGAAGAGCGTCTCCCAGCAGCCCGCCTCACAACAGAGTGAGCGAGCGAGGGAGGGAGAGAGAGATAGAGCCATAGAAAGAAAGAGAGAGAGGGACAGAGAGAGAGAGAGAGGGAGGCTCATATTCTGAATACCATGCGCCGATAATGTCAGGCACTTTATAAATTTCCCAAGGCTAGCCGGGGCTGTAGCCTTGAGCGTGGAGCGGCTCGGCCTCTCAGAGGAGTCGTGTCAGAGATCAGCACAGTAAATCTCACAGGAAGTCCTGCTGCTCCTCCTCAGACCGCACCAGGCCGTTCGCTTCAAGCAGGGGGCGTGAAATAGCTGCTCTCTGCGCCCCAAGGCCGCCAGTCCTCTCTTACTCACAGCTGCCCCGGCGTAGAGGGCTTTTATTTTGATAGGTGCAGCCATGTTGCATTTCAGAACACAAGTCCGCGCACCTCCCCCAGTCCTTACATTGCGGCGCTTCTGTTCCGCAAAGCCACAAGCCTCCAACGTGTGGCGTGATGTTTTGACATTTTATGGTATTTTTGCCTAATTACTGGTGGTTTTTCCCCTGGCTTTTTTCATCGATCACCCATGCTCATTAAGTAGCCCTGACAAAGTGTTAAGCTGTATGTACGTTAAAAACCCTACTCCCTCTTCCAGCAACCATTTTAGCAACAGGCCTTTGTTTGCGCACAGGTTTGGCAAGACGGTCTGAACATGTGTGGGAAACCGGCCGTGACAATATCAAAGCAGGGAATCCCATTACCCAGTCAGGCTCGGCCTGTCTGCGTCTGTGCAGCGGCGGGTTGAGGTGCCTGTTCGTCTCGCAGCGCTGTATGATGGCGTTACTGCAGGTGCCAAACCCGCGCTCCTCTCGTTGGGCGCTGCAGTTCTGCAGTATCGGTGAGTCTACGCGCGTCTCCCCTGCGCCGGGTGAAGTCCGCTCTCCGTTTTGCTGATGGAAGTAATTCACACCTGTCATTACGCTCTGGGCTGGTATGCAGGAGCTGACTGACGTGCACGGAGGTGACCGCACCTACAGACGGGCGTGTGCATGGACAGCCCAGACTGCCGGTGAGCCGACCCGTGGAAACACATCGGCCTGTTCCCTCAGCACAGCTCCAGCACACCCGAGTCAACGGCCTCCATTAGCACAGCTGTGTCAGTTAACATGAATCGGTTCATGAATTACCTATGAACGTTTGGCCTTTAGGTTACCCACTCTAAATTCACTTTAATAATTGAATTTTGATACTCTTTTTCTGTTGTAATCCACTGTAAATCTGTAACTCCATTTCAGTTTTAGAAGGGAAAAAGTCACACACACACACACACACACACACACACACCCCTCATTTTAATGTAAAATAAAAGACTCAGATATCAGCCATCTTTGCTTTTCCAACTCATGTACCCTGGCACAAATCAACTCTTTGCATGGTTTTAAAAAAAAAATCGGTCATAGTGCCAACATCACAAATTCACAAGCCAAAAAGAGCTTTTCTTTAGAACTAAGTATTTAGGAAGAGGACAAGATTGTACTGGACTGAAAGAACCCCCCCCCCACCTCAGGTTTACAAACTGCAGTCAGTATTGAGAGGTTTCCTCAAGGGAACGCAGAACTAAACTTGATCCAGCCGGTCTATTTGTCTGAATGCCCCAGAGATCCGCTCACTTCCTGTTGTGTAACATTGCCTTTTCCACGTTCGGGCTCCACCGTGGAGCTCGGGAGCAGAGGGGGCTGCAGCGTAGGGGAGAGAAAAACAACATTCTGCCTCTGTGCCACGCATTCCTCTGGTGTTCTTACACGCTGCTGTCCAGCATTCACGCCTGCGTCTCTCAGAAACTTCCACCAAAGCCTAATGCCCCCCCCACGCCTCACCCAAAATTAGGACTCAATGGAGCCGTTATCAGTGGCGGCTGCCTTGCAACGTTCTGCTGTTCCTCTCATTTTTAAATTGCATTTTCCAAAGGCAGACTTCAGCTGTTAATCTGGGAAACACTGTGATAATTAAAGTAATAGACAAAACGGGGTGTAAAGCCTTCGAGAAGCAAAATAAAAGCTGTCAGCTTGATTTAGTGCGGCGGCACACAGTGAGGGTTTACAGTGGGCTCTCTGGCGTGAGGCTTTTCTCTGACACTGAGATACCATCTTGAGGGGGCTCAGAGCAGGATCCATTGAAACCAGGTGTTTCCCACTCCGGCCTGGCTGTGAAGCGCCACTGCGGTGCTGGCAGCCGCTGCTGCAGAGAGAGGAAGCGGATCTTTATGGAGATTAGACACTTGTGTAGCAGAACTCCACCCCCCTCCTGTCATCCATCACTCTCCCCCCCTCCATCCCTCTCCCTCTCTCTCTGTCTCTCTTTTCCCTGTTCATCAACCCTGAGCACCACACACACACACACACACACACACACACAATCACACACACACACACTCACACACACACACACACTCACACACACTCAATCACACACACCCACTCACACACACACACACTCACACACACAATCACACACACACACTCACACACACATACTCACACACACACACCCACACTCACACACACACACACACTCACACACTCGGCCCCCACTCTCCACTCCCTGCCACCCACACACAGTGCGCTGGACACGTACTCCCATCCCTTCCAAGTCCTTCACCCCCCCACTCCACACCACACACACAGGAACACAATACTGTGTGGCACTGCATACTTTCTTTCCTATTCACCATACTCATCAAGTTCAACCACCCCTCTGTCTCCAAACTCTCTTTCTGTCTCTCTCTCTCTCTCACACACACAATGTACAATCCCCCTTTACATACATATCATGTACAATACCCTGCTCTCTCTGAGACACACACAGACACATACATCATGTACAATACAGTGCTCTCTCTCTGAGACACACACACACACATATCATGTACAATACCCTGTTCTCTGACACACACACACACACACACATACACACAGTGTACAGTCTCCTGCTCTCTCTGAGACACACACACACACACACACAGTGTACAGTCCCCTGCTCTCTCTGAGACACACACACACACACACACAGTGTACAGTCCCCTGCTCTCTCTGAGACACACACACACACACACACACACACAGTGTACAGTCTCCTGCTCTCTCTGAGACACACACACACACATACGCGTGCAGAGTGCTGACTGGAGCGGGTCTCTGCGCTCAGAGCGCTGTGGGCAGTGTCCGCTCTTGGCACGGGCCTCATGTCTAACATACGGCCTGCGTCCACGGCCCCTCTGCCACCTGCTGCACCCCTCTCCCCCCCCCACCCCCGAGCATGCCGCTCCCAGCCTCCTGGCTAACACACAGAGACCGATTCAGCCAGGAGGGCGCTCGGCCGACACACCTCGACAACCATCGCACACACATGCAGGTACACCAGCTGCAGTCGTATGGGCTATCATTCCACGGAAAATTGCTACGTTATCTCCACATCAGCCGGTCAGACAGCGTTCCGCGCCATTTGTCCAACATGTGGCAGAATCAAAACACCCTGGAAGTGCATCTCAGGCACTGAGTGCATTCTGCTCTTCCCGGCCTGGCTGAGGAAGTGGGATTACTGCGTGTAAACACCTCTTTACCGAACCAACACACCTTCCACTTGTTGATTGCCTCTTTTTCTTCGCATTAGTGGGATTTTCGGATCCCGAGCTGAATTTGCACGCGCTCGGAGTCCCGTCGGCAGTGGCAGTGGTGCACACTTACAGACACGAGGGCCTGTGCTCTGACACAGTGAAACACGAGGCAGCTCAAAACCGGCACAACTGTGCTTACACCAGCAGCTCTTTTAAAGTTAGCGACCTGCGGCGCGTTAGGAGCTGAGGAGAAGCCTACCGTAAAGCAAAGCTCCAGAATCGGCCCGTCCGCAGGAGGGACGGCCCCCGTGTCGCTGCCCGTGTGCACCGAGTGTTTTGACAGATTTGAGCGTTTGAGCCGAGAGGCAGCAGAAGGCTGGCTCTCTGTGTGTGAGGAGAAAGACGAGCCGAGACCCCGCGTGACGGCCTTCGCAGCCATGGGGCTGACAGCCTGGGCATCCTAGCCAAACGCCGGCCTCTCTCCGAGTCTCCAAGATGGGTCACGTGACCCCCATCAAAGAGACATAGCTACTGTATGAACTCAGAAACCTAGAGGCCACCCAGCAATGCTGATTCCTTCGTTTTTATGATGAAAATGACAAAGAAAAAGTCATCAAAGGCGCACGTAACGTGCCACATGACCTCAAACGACCATTTACCAGCTGCCACATTTTTTTCCCCCTTTCAGAAGCGTTAACAGACAACATAATCGATATGAAGTTGTCAGCGGAGGGGTTCGTAAAGCCCGCCGAGGCCGACACATGATCCAGCTGTTCCTGCATGTGGCAGCTCCGCCCACGGAGAAGCTCTTTGAGCTGAATCACTGCAGTTTCACTGCCCGGCTTCTCATTCTCACTAATCAGCCTCATGTGGACCGCGGCTTTACAGACACTTTTCTGGACTACAATAACTGTTAAAGACAATTAAATAAAGACTGTTTAAGATCTCGAATATGGCACTGTATGTAAATACATACACCTAGAGCATGAGGATGAACAGCAGTCAATGAAAGAGAGCAAGTAACAGGAGGTGAACATATTCCAGACTCATACAATCTCTGGCATTTGTAAAGATAGACCTGGCCCTGTGTTTTTTTGTTGGGGTCCCATGTGTGATGTTTAAGGCCAAATAAACACCATGTACCATGCTAGAGGATCTCAGCTCAGCACTGAGAGCTGCAAGCGCGTGCCTCGCAATGTACAAAAATAATTTCCTCACAATAACACCCTGCCTTTGCTGAAACATTACTGAGTGAGCAATTTTAACCCATGTTTTTTTTTTCTGCTTAGCCCCTCGGCTTGTCAGTATCAACAGAATATGCAAGCATGCAGTTGCTGCATCACAGAAAAAAAAATAGCTCGGTTACTTTCCGACAGAGAGAGGGTGTTGTTCACAGAACACTTCCACAGGGACCATGAAGTATGCTAAATTTGTTTGCAGAATTGTTCAGTCTTAAAAAAGAGCAGCCTCTGGCTATCGTCTTTGCTTGGTTTAGGGTGAATCCATGTCATGCATTACTGCATCTTGACAGTGGGCTGCAAGTTGCAGAAGCTTTTAGGATCTTTTTTAGAATCTTTTAGGGCTCCGGCAATAATTCTGTTGCGGGGGGTGGGGCTCTGGTGTTCCATTTGTTCAAACTGCCACATATATACTGACTATCTCCAGGCAGCATTTATTTTTGAAAATAGGGATATCTTTTCCGAATAAATGTAACAAATAATTCTGTAAGCTCACTGGCTAATTGAACACTGGGCCTTCCCTGTGTCAATTTTTTTAAACAGCACAGACCTGACCGCCATGAAACACTCATAGTAAATCACAATCACAGTCCCTGTTAGTGAAAACGTGAATATCTGGGGAACAGGAGTGGGAGCAGGCCTCAGTAATGATGTACAATAAGGAGACTGTGTTTGCTTGTCTTTCTGTTTGAGGCAGGATTTTAACACCACTGACTCAAAGTCAAACAGTGACTCACAAATTCCTTGGCATTTTCCACGGATCTGCAGCAGACATTAAGGAAAAACACCTTTTCCCCGCCATAGCTCAGGAATGGAAGTTAAATTAAACATGATTTCTTTTTTTTTTTCTTCTTTTAATCCTGGTTTCATTTAACAGTTTTTGTGCTTGCCAGATTCTTGGTTGTGACTGCAATTAAAGCACAAAGAATGACTCCAAAAGACCTGAACATTTGTGAAGGAAAAGATCTTTCAACCCTTTTAAGCCCCTCCCCAAAACTTCAAAGGATTCTACTGTACCTCAGTGACACCTTTAAACTGTGGGAGCTGTGAAAAGACTGAACAGGAGACTAGCACACTGCTGCTAATATCCCAACTGCTATTTAAAAGACCTAGTCCCCTTATGTGAACTGTAAAATGCTGATATTTTACTGTAGAAAGGAAATGCGGTCTAAAATTTCCCATTAATGTCAAGAGTTGTGCAGTATAGGGAGCAGTTGCACTTTACTCAGCTGCAACTGCCTAGAAGAATAGCTTGACTCAAGAGTAAAACAATTGCGTAACATTTCTGAAATCTTTCAGGAAAACAATGGAAAAAAATTCACTCTAAAATATTTAATATACTTGTCAACCTTGAGATTGAAATTTTTGTATAGGAGAGCTTTAAAAATTGTTTTTAAAAATGGCAGCATGCATTTATTGGAGATCCATGTCATTTTCTTTATGTAGTTCATTTAAAAATATTATTTGAAAACCACCATTTTGTCATTTCTACGTGTTTTTCTGTGGACCATCCTTGGTTCTATGCGTTTCTTATTGTGTGAACTGTAGGCAGGACGAATTGCAATGTAACTAGTGTATATATCAAACCCCCGAATGGACACTTAGTTGATATTTTACAAAAAAAAAAGCAAAAATTCCTCTTTCCCTGTTGAGATGAAACGCCCACCCCCTTTTTTTATTTCTCCGCCCAACTGGATGGAAGAGGGGGGAAAGAAAAGCTTAAATGCTTTGAATGATGGTGAGGAATGTTAAAAAGTGTCTGTGTGTGTGTGGTTGGGGGGGGGGGGGGGGGGTTTGCTAGTGGGTATGAGAGGGAAAAGTCCCGAGGGACCCCCCCCAGTCTCACAGATCTGGTATGCGTGACTGAGCAAGGAGAAGAATCTCAACCTGGCTTCTTAACTTCAGCCAACAATGGCAACTGCTTACACTCGGGCTTTTTAAACGCTGAAAGCGCTTCTCTCAGGCCGGGCTAAAACTGCCGTGTTTCGCGGACTGCCTTCTAACGAGGACGGTTAATATGAAGACGCAGAAAAAAACGTCGAGACCTGTAAAATTCAGATCAGACGTTTTTATGTGGTTTCATAAACGGACAAGTCGTGTAAATCGTATTTCATCAGGGCGACAAAATATGTCAGTTTGATAATCTGTGGCATTCTCAAGACCAGCACTACCGGGAGCTTCCGTTTCCATCGCATGGTAAATAATGTAACAAGCCTGCGAGATAGCCACTCATCCACGCCGTCATTTCATCAGCGTCCACACCTCCAAGACCCTTTTCTTAATATTAGCCTATGTACACGCATGGCACAATGCACTGAAACGCAACTTCAGGTTCCTGCATACCACCACCAAAGTCATTCTTTTTTTTTTTGAAAGAAATACGTTGATTTTACAGCCTACGTTTCTCATGGTAATTTTAAAAACAAAACCGTATAGCGACTCGCCCGGTCCGTTTCCACAAAAAAGCCAAACAATAGGATTCAAACAAAATAACAGAAACATTTTTTTTTCAAAAACATACTTCATATTCCCCGTCTTTATTATATAAATATCAACTTTAATGTTTACTGTAAGAATATAAAACAATTTAATTTGAATTTTCTTTTTTTTTTTTTACAAATACACACACAGTACATTTCAACACAGTAGCTTGTCAGCAGGACTCGGTAGATGTTGCAGGTCGATACATCATGTTACACAGGCCTGACACGCATTCGCTTGTTACCCATGGAAAGAAAAAAATCAATCTTTTTTCGCATCCTCCATTACTTTAATTTTAGATTTTACAAAGGAAGGTAGGCCTAGATGTTTCACAATAGGTTTGCTTACTGAAAGGAGGAAGCAAATCAGAATGTTCGATATAGTGGAATTAATCGTGGACGAGAAACTGATTTGTGAAAAGGGTATTTGTTTAAAGAAATCACTTCAATTTGAAGTACGACGCTCTGAATTACAGCTATTAATTTTAAAAATCTGCTTACATAAGCATGAATACATCAGCTGAAAGGACTCCTCACTCAAAGCTTGAAACCGGGGCTTCTAGGCCCGTAAGTTGTGCTAAACAAAACAAAAAGCCAAAGGCTTTTGTATTTTAAAATCTTGTATTTTGTCCGTCTTTGCATAAACTTTGTTCAATCTGATTTGAGCACTCTGGGTTTGGAAACACTTGCGTCTCTATTACTGTTAAGAATCAGAAAGAAAATTAACAAAGATAGTTAAAAATCCATTCTTTTTGTAATTCTCAATAGAAAGACGCGGTGGGGGAGGGGGACCAATTCCTAGGCACAATTTGACTCTATTCCTTTTTTCTTTTAAAGAATACAGGATTTGTAATGAATGAACGAGGTAGCCAAGATGTTTTAGACGTTATGATAGGCAGTAGGACGTAAACATAAAATTGCGACTTTTAAAAGAAATTTAAAAGTTTGAGACGATGTCTCACGCGGGACGGAATAGTGTTGAAATTGGATATTGAATAATAACTGATTATGATGTTTAACGGAATTTAAGTCACAGTTTTATTGTTCATTACATTAAAAAATATTTAACTATGAAGTTCAGCAAACAGTTTTTTTAAATAATGAAAATTCCCCCGCCCACTCTCCCCTCCCCCTTTCCTCCCTCCATCTCCCTCTAAAATCTCGCAAGTTTCACCTCACTTTTTCACTTTCGGTCATCTGCCACAGTCCCAGGTTTAAAACTTTAAGGCAAGGGAGCTGCGTGATCCTCTCCAGACCCCTTTTCGTGATTTTTGTACATCCATAAAGATCGATTCCAGTCAACTGTGTCAAGTGGTCCGCGATGAGCTCGAGTCCTTTGTCTGTAATCCGCACGCACTGGCCGATGTTCAGGGTCCTCAGCTCGTGCATTTGGCGCACCATCCTGTTGATGCCATCGTCGCTAATGTGGCACGAGCACAGGGACAGCGACTTCAGCTGGTACAGACCCTGGGCGATGTACGCCAGGCTTTGGTCACCGATCTTGTCGCAGAACGACACGTCCAGTCCCGACAGCCTCAGAGTGCCCATGGCGAGATGCATGATGCCCGTGTCGCTGATGTTGTCACAAGACCGAAGGTTAAGGCTCCAGAGACTGGTCATGTGGGACATGTGAATCATGCCGGCGTCCGAGATCCCCCCGCAGAAACTTAGGTTGAGAACTTTGAGCTTCGTCAGGCCCTTCGAGATGTGTTTGAGCGACAGGTCTGTCAACTTCTGACAGTCCTGTAAGGTCAGATATTCCAGGTTGAGGCAGCCCTCGGCCGCGCTCCGGGTCATGCCGGCCAAGTGCCCGATGCCAACGTCCGACACATGCCGGCAGCTGCGGAGGTTGAGGCTCTTGAGCCGGTGCAGACCCCACGCGATGAGCAGCAGACCGGTGTTGGTGATGTTGCTGCAGCCGCCAAGTTCCAGCACCTCCAAGTTTTTCAGGTACTGGGCGATTCTGCCCAGGCTGGAGTCCGTGATCTGTTTGCAGAGGCTGAGGTTGAGCACACGCAGGGACGGGATCTCCTGCACGAAAGCGTGCCCCAGGCCGTTATCGGTTAAGTTGTAGCAGCCACTAAGGTTCAAACTCTCGATATTTGGCATACCCTGAATAACGTAGCTGAGACTGCGCCGAAGGCTCAGTATCTGCACCCGTCTGATTCCCCGGGCCTGCAGGCTGGGGAACAGCGACGGGTTGGCCCTCCTCAAATGTAACTTGGCTTCCACCCCCCTCCAGACCGACTTGTGGTAAGACGCGTCCCTCCAAGCCGTGCACACTTGGGCGACCCTGCCTTTGTCCCTCACATCCAAGTAACTGAAAATCATGGCTAAAATTTCCGGGAAGAGGCACGAAATGTGCGTCTCCATTTTACACGCGCATAAAAATATATTGCGGTTAACCCAACCGTTGTTTTTCTCTAAAGTCTCGTCTTTTTCCCCGGCAAAAATATCCTTTTGCAACCTTTTCCGTTTATCTTTTCATATATATTTGAGCAAATCGATCAACTCCACGACCCACGTGATCCGTCTGGGTTGCGCAGTAGGATTCAAATGCAAAAAGCCAAAAAAGCTAGTTCCATTACAAACCTGAACCAAAGGGGGGGGAACGCAAGCTAGGCGCTCAGACAGAACAACCCATTTTGTCTTGAGAAAGCCTTTCTCGTCCACTCCGAGGATCCAGACGGTCGTGCATTTTCAAAAAAAGAAAAGATCTTAAAAATAGCAGTAAAAGTGGGAGGTAAAAACCCGGGCCGGTGAAAGCGTCGCTTCGTAACGCGGCGGTGGAAAGAGACGGCTTTCGCGTTGCCTTTGCGCTCCGCTCGCACGCATTGCCAGGCTGAGGGGCTTCCTGCTGCCTTTGTCTGATCTTTTCAAACTGACTTGGCAGGGCCGCCAGCACCGCGCTGCCGCGGGGGGAAACACGAATGCGAAAACAGTTGAATTATCTTCACGTGAAAAAATAAAGTGCGGTATTACAGCGTGTTCCGTTTGATCGCGTTTAATGATGTTGTGCGATGCCCACAATCGTTTTTAACAAAGCACATTTTAACCAAAATGACTTTGGTCAATTTTAGCTCCCCTCTTTGTAGGGCGTTGTTGGTTTGGCCCAGCTCAGCTGGAACAGTAAGAATAGTTCCCCTGGAAACCAACTTCTTACAATTCAGTTCACTTTACCCTTAACCCCTTAATTGTCGAGGTAAATCCATTGCTTTTGTTTTGCTGATTTATGTTACATTTAATGATAAATAGTTGTAGTTCAATGCTTTTCCATCGCTAAACCCAAGATTTACGGTATTATAATAGAAGATTGCTACTATATATTTTTTAACATTCACTGCAAGTGAAGCTTGCTAGCCAGTTGTGGGTTTTTCCTATTTGCTCACCCAGGGTAGCTATGTACCGGGCAACATTTACACATGTAGAAACGTCTTAGTATTTTGAAGTTACTATACAATGAGGAAAGAGGAGCACAGGAATAACTATAGATACAGGAGTTTAACCCTCAATGCTTTTATTATTATTATTATTATTATTATTATTATATTAACCCATTGACAAATCAGAATTTCAAGAGGATATAGTTACCTAAGATAGAAGCCAGTTTACATTTGACTGAAATTTCTACTTTCAAGTACACAAAATGAACAGTTACTGCAACCAACTGACTTTTTTTTACAGTCACTGTGGACGTGGTAGAAAATGTTGAGACTGAATATTCACAGCCTGTCTCTAAAGTGATGATCACTAATAATAATAATAATAATAATAATAAACATAGAGGTTAGCAGGGTTGTTAGTCCGTTTTTTAACTGTGTGCAGTTAGCCAGTTAGCTAGTTTCTCTTTCTGTTTCAAATAAAGCAGTGTTGCTGAGTGAACAGAAAACTCTTCTCACTCGCTCTGCCCCTCTGCCTCTGAAGCACAATTTTAGGCAAAAATAGTGATCCAAGTCAGAGACAAAGCAGCAGCCGAGCTGTTACTTCACAGGAAGGGAGAAAAAACGAATTCTGAGTATATATACACTATATCAACCATTATTAATCACATGACCAAATTTACAACTTTTTTTGTGAGTTTGAATTTTTTGTAGACATAGCTATGTTTTTTCAGTTTAATGAAAATGGTGAACCATTTCATTAAAAAATACATGCAACGCATTGTTTTGCAGTCAAATTTTATTTGTCTCTTTCCGTCTGACTGTCTGTTCATCCCTCAGTTGGTCTGTCTGCCTGTTTGTCTTCTGTATGTATCTACTGTGTCTGTCTGTCTATCCTCTGTTAAATTTCTGGCACACTGGAAGTTTTTCTTCAGATTGTCAAAATGGGAGATCTGAATGCTGTCAGTTCAGTTAATGATAGAATTACACACACACACACACACACACACACACACACACACACACACACACAAAGTAAAACCTCCACAAGCATGGGTCTGTTTCTCTGGCCCAACGCACTGTCTCGGAAACAAGCGCCCGGCACCAGAGATTTTTCTCTGCTAAGGATGAATCCTCTCGCACAGAGAATGCTGTTATTCCAAGGCCCTTCCCCGCATACAGCAGGCACGGCATTGGCAATTGTTAGTTGATATGACAGGAGAGCGGTTGCAGAAATTGCTGGAGTGTGGCGGAACGGCGGAGGAGGAGAGAGAGGAGCGGCACGAACACATCAGTGTTTACAGGGAAAATGCAACCCAGCATAACTGACAGCACAAGCCCTTCTTCTCTCCCTCTTTCCCGTCAAACAGCAGCAACAAACAGCAAAGAAAATGAACACAGGTAAAGAGGATCCTACCCTCTCTTTCTTTCTGCTACATGAGAGTCAAAGAGAACCCAGCCGCTTTTGTTGTGTTCACATGTTACAGGGATACGCCTTTAATTTCTCTGATTGACCCCCCCCCCCCCCCCCCACACACACACACACACACACGCTCATGCTCACACACACACACACACACACACGCGCGCACTCACACACACACACACACACTCTCACACACACACACACACACACACACACACACATACACACTCTCACACACACACACATACACACTCTCACACACACACACGCACGCACACACACACACGCGCAGCAGTGAGATCAGCCGTGTGTTGTCAGATGGGTGCCGGCCGCCTGGCTGCGCAGTCAGTCCTGACACTCAGCGCGTGAGAGGCTGTGTGCTCTGTGACAGGCGTCTCAGAGCAGCCAGGGCCCTCGATCCGTCCTGCCTGACAGCAGCCCCACTCAGCCCTGCTCCCTCTTACAGCAGCCCTGCTGCTCCTGTGGGCCAGCCCGCTCCACAAAATAATGAGAGAGAGAGAGAGAGAGGGGGGGGGGGGGCAGGGAGAGAGGGAGAGGGGGAGAAAGAGAGAAAGAGAGGGAGGGAGATAGAGAGAGGAAGAGGGGAGAGAGAGAACTGGAAAGACAAGTGCTACATGCAAATTCAAAGGCGCTGAAAAAAGCCAGCTGAAACGTCTGTCATGTGATGCGATGTGCTGATTCAGGAGAGGGTGATAATTGGATAATTGGTGTGTGGTGCTGGTAACTGTGCTCCAGGGTTTGGTTACCTTGGAGATCTGCTTGTGTGTCAGCATGCTGCATAAGATGGACACATCTACTTTAGGTAGATTTAATGATGAACTGCTGGGTTTTTTAAGGGTGTAATTCTTTCTCTCTTGATTTTTAGTTCCAAACAATTGGAAGAGATTGAGGATGTGGAAGTCCGCATACAGCCATGCGTTAAGGTGCATGATTTCTCTGTATGGTCAGATGACACACTTTGGACTGAGTGCCAGAGTGACCCACTTCAAATCCTCATCTATTCAGATGTAAAACTGCACTGTCTGCATAAGACCCTGTGAGGGAATTCCCAGGACACAGCTCACATGCGCATTAAAATGCTACTGTGATGTAATAAGTGCTGTGCGTATGTGGCATGCTGCCAGACAGCAGGGATGTTCCGTGTGTGCATTGTGATGTACTGAGTGTTACATGCATGGAACACGCTGTGGGAAGGTCGAATGTTTGCTGTGTTATTTTTTTTCACTCTGCTGCACACTGGAAATTACACACTGTTCTCGGTTCAGTAAAAACGAAACGTCTCACAATCCTTCTCACACTCACATGCGTGGTTCGCAGGCTGAAGGCTGCAGGCTTTCAGAGGTCTGGTCTGGATGACTGTGTTGTAATAGGTGTGTGTCAGGTAGATTGGAGGCAGTGTTCCCAGCTCAGCACTGTAGAGGCCTGGAGCGGGGCATTGGTGAAAGTGCATGGTGACGGGATGGATAGAAAGGCGTGTGTTTAGATCAGTTGATCCAGATGCACCGGTAGCCCCAGGGAGAATAGCCACACCAAGCCCAGCAGCCAAGAGAGGCCCAGTGAGGGGAGAGACACAATACCAACCTCTGCAGGGTGTCATTGTCCATGAGAGCACCTCCATTTAACACACATATTATGTATACACTCTCGCTCTCTCTCCCTGTATATATATGTGTGTATATGTATATGTATACACTCTCGCTCTCTCTCCCTGTATATATATGTGTGTATATGTATATGTATACACACTGGTGTGTGGTTGGTGTATTTGCAGGACCAGTGCATACACTTCTGCTGCTCCAGGCGAAAAACAATTATGTCACCCCTCTATTTGCAACGGACCGTACCAGCAACAACACACAAACGCCAATATGCCATACACATAAAGCGAAAAACCGGCAACAACACACAAACGCCAATATGCCATACACATAAAGCGAAAAACCGGCAACAACACACAAACGCCAATATGCCATACACATAAAGCAAATAGTCTAGTGCAACGCTAGTGTGCTCAAAGTGTCAACAATATTAAAGCGTGCATGACGCAATATGCGGGCATTTTGCGGATCCATGTACAAATAACGCACCAAACAGGTCTGCTAAAGCTAGCACCTGCCGCCTCTTGTGGAGCACACGGTGGCGGAGCAACGGCGGTAGTTGTGCTAGCGGTCTCTTGGCTCGGTGGTGGACATGAAGGTGCGTCATCCTTGCTAACACTCCTGGGATCAATATATTTTAACAACGAATCCCTCTGTTTTTGGAGTGCTTGCTCCTTCAATAGTCTCCTCTTTTTATATTCGCAGGCAGATAATTTCAGTCGTTTGGACATGCTGCTCTCCTTATCCTCAGTCATGGCTCGTGAGAGCTGGGGGCGGGAGGCGGGGGAGGGAGGCGGCTGCAGGTGCAGCGTGATCGACACATTCCTCAGCAATTCATATATTTCTTGAATAGTTGGCCCCGGGTTGGCCCACATTTTGCTGCCCCTGCCAAAGTGCCGCCCTAGGCAGTTGCCTACTTCGCCTATATGGACGCGCTGGCATTGCGTATTTGTATATATATTTATATATGTATATATGTGTATTTCACAGAGGTATGAGAGCTAGCTGCAGTCCTGCTGGGCGTGAGGAGGTGTGTTTCTGTGCAGGCAGAGCGAGCTGCAGCTTGCCCGGATGTGGGGAAGTGAGCGGCAGGAGCGCTTTGAAATGCAGGCTGCTCTCTGATGGAGGAGTCAAGGGCGAGCGGCCTGTAAAAGCAGCAGCTGCGCCACCCACTCCCTGCCCTCCCACCGCCATGGTTACGCCCAAGACCGGCTCCTGCCTGCAGCGTTTCCCTCTCTCCCTGCCTCACTGTCTGCCTCCCTCTCTCGCTGCCTCTCTGTCTCCCTCTCTCCCTGCCTCACTGCCTGCCTCCCTCTCTCCCTGCCTCTCTGTCTGCCTCCCTCTCTCCCTGCCTCTCTGCCTCTCTGTCTCTGTCTCTCTCTCTCTCCCTCTCCCTCCCTCCCTCTCTCTTTCCCTCCCTCTCTCCCTCTCCCTGCCTCACTGTCTCCCTCTCTCCCTGTCTCACTGTCTCCCTCTCCCTGTCTCCCTCTCTCCCTCTCCCTGCTTCTCTGTCTCCCTCTCCCTGCCTCTCTGTCTCCCTCTCCCTGCCTCTCTGTCTCCCTCTCCCTGCCTCGCTCCCTACCTCCCTGCCTGTTTCCCTGCTCCTTGTCAGGGCTGTGCCGCTCTCTCTGCTCCACAGAGGAAGCCACCAGCCAGCTTGCAGGAGCCCTGGCCCAGATAACACAGCCTGCTCTGTGACAGCGCGCATGCATGGAGAGCTTTCTGTCAGCTATGTTCGCATTTAGTATGCCGCTTCTGTTTTTTTACCGGTCATTGGCTGAAAGCCCCGTCATTATCAGCATTCATTCCTCTCTTTTCCTTTAGTGTGTGTGTGTGTGTGTGTGTGTGTGTGTGCGCGCGCGCATGCGTGCGTGCATGTGTGTGTGCGTGTTTGAACGTGTGCATGTGCTGCGTGCGTGAGCATGTGTGTATATGTTCACTCATGTTTGTGTGTCTGTAAGTCTGACTAATTCAGTTTGACATTAATGCTCAGCTCCGGTCCTTGAGGGTGCAGGGTTTTGTGTACTGACTTCATGACTATAACAGGGCTGATGAGCTTATGACAAACTCCTGTTTATTTAATAATCTGCTTCCTCTGCGTCTCAATGCAGTTAATGAGGAACAGCGCCTTGCTGGTGGCCTGCACTCCCTCATCCCTGTCTGGAGCTCAAATCTGCCCTCTGATCCTGCGTCCCTAAAGTGGGGTCAGGGTGCATCGCTAGGCTCTAAAAATTAACTGCCACCGTAGTGTCTGAGTGTTTTTGTATATGCGTGTGTGTGTGTGTGTGTGAGTGAGAGAGAGAGGGAGAGAGAGTGTGTGTATATATGTGTGTGTGAGTGTTTGTGTATATGTATATATGTGCAGGAGTGTTTGTGTATATATGTGCGTGTGTGTGTGAGTGTTTGTGAATATATATCTGTGTGTTTGGGTATGTATGTGTTGCATGCACGCATGCTGGTTTATTTTTGGTGGAGTAGCTCTGGAGCTGTCAGGAAATATCTTCTTTAAGTGTCGTGATTCTTTGCCAGAGAAAAAAGCAGGTCTGCAGCTTCTGCTGCTGGGACTGTGAGCCGTACACAACTGGCGACGGCGCTGTGAACATCTATACAGCTCTCAATCAGAGTAATGAAAATGTAAATAATTGATACATTCTTGCTGGAACACATTGTTTTCATTTGAATTAAACATTACAAGCAGGCATATTGTCTGGAAAAATGACTAAACATAAATAGCAGGATATGCAAACAAGTGTGAAATTAAAGAGTGTGGAGGCCTTTTATGTTTCTATTAGAGATGTTCTGTAATGATCTCACTGCACGCTGGTGTGAGGCGGCTTTTGCTATCCAGCCTTTCTTCAGAAAGTTAGCTGTGTCTCCGATACAGGTCAGGTTAATCAATCCAGAGAGGAGAGCTGAAGCTTTGCAGGAAGTGTTAATCAGGCCAGGCCAACAGAGATTCATCCAGGAGCTCCCAACCCCTCCCCTCTCCACCGAGTGCATTCTGAGGGGAGGTGTGTGTGCGCGGTCACAGCGCGGGACGCTGTGTGCGTGTGTGTGTGTGTGGAGGGGTGTGTGTGTGTGTGTGTGTGTGTGTGTGTGTGCGTGTATGTGTATGTGTTTGTGTGTGTGTGTGTGTGTGTGCGTGTGTGTGTGTGTGTGTATGTGTATGTGTATGTGTTTGTGTTTGTGTGTGTGTGTGTGTGTGTGTGTGTGTGTGTGTGTGTGTGTGTGTGTGTGAGGGGTGTGTGTATGTGTTTGTGTGTGTGTGTGTGTGTGTGTGTGTGTGTGTGTGTGTATGTGTGTATTATCTTGCATGTTCAGACACAGTCTTGGATCCATCTTTTCCCATGTTTGCCGTCTCTCATTGAGGGGTTGGCCTTTGATGTTCCCCTTGTTGATGTTGTCTTGGATGCAGGGCCTTGCAGTGGTCTCTGGGTGACTTTTGTGCTGTGCCCCCCACCCCCACCACTGGGATGGTGGGGAGGCAGTGGAGGGGGCTGGGGGTGTAATCTGGGGGGGGTGGAGCAGCTGAGAGGGAGGCCGGGGCTCAGGGCAGGGCTGAGGACTGATGGGCAGCCAGCAGAGAGGGTGCCAGGGGCGGATTGGGCAGGGTGCCCAGCCCTGCTGCCCGCTCCACCGGCTGCCTGCGAGAGAGACGTGCCCCTCCTGCTCCTGGAGGGGAGCTCTTGGAGGGAAAATAAAGGCTAGTTTCAGAAACACAGTCGGTCTCTGTTACCGCTGGACTGATCCGATCAAGTTGACCTATATCTTCAGAGAAGATGCACAGGCATAGGTGCTGTTTGCAGATAAATGACATGTTTGTGTTTTAATGTGTTTGTGTGTGTGTGTGTGTGTGTGTATGTGAGTGAATGCATGTGAATATGTGTGTGTGGAGTGTGTATGAAGAATGTGTGTGTGTGTATGTATGAAGTACGTATATGTGTTTGTGTTTGTGAGGGGTATGTGTGTGTATGTGTGTGAGTGTGAGTGTGAGTGTGAGAGAGAGAGAGAGAGAGAGAGAGAGAGAGAGAGTGTATGTGTGGTATGTGTGTGTTTGTGTGTGTGTGAGAGAGAGTGTGTGGTTTGTTGTGTGAAGTGTGTGTGAGAGAGAGTGTGAGTGTGTGTGTATTTGTGTGTGTGTGTGTGTGTGAGAGAGAGAGAGAGAGAGAGAGAGCTCTTGGGTTGCCCTGTGCAGGTACAGCTGGCCACACAGAGCTCTCCTGCAGGGCCTCACTCTCCTCAGCTCCTCTAACTGTGTCACATTACACCCAGAGCCCCCCCGGGAGAGCTCCCAATTAACACAGCCCAGTTTGTGCCTGTGCACCCCTGGGGACTCATTCTGCTTCAGAGGCGCGGATGCAGGCTGAGTGGGCCGAGGAGTGGGTGCTCTGTGCCTCAGAAATCTGGTGCAGAGCTTTGTCCCAACGTGAGTCCAAACCGTTAGCTCCTTCACAGATGTGCATTTGCTGCTGGATGAAGCAGCCGTGGTCTCCAAACTTTGGAGGGACACCTTTTCCTGCACGACACTGTACCAGCCGGCATTAGACTATTTACAGAGTACAAATAGACTCAGGAGGGAATGAAATGCATTCGCAGTACGTCACCGCGTCGGGGAAACGACTGATATAAAGCCAGTTTGCCTGTTTATGATTTCCTGTTCAGCCAGTGAGAAAAGCATATGGGCCTCGAGAAGAGGTGACACTAGCTCACTGCTTCACAGCTAACTCTGCCTGTCTGAGTCATCAGCTGCCAGTCTGCAAGAGGGAGAGGCAGAGCAAGAGGGGGAGGAAGCAGGAAGGATAGGCTGGGAGAGTGAATGAGAGGGTAAGTCAGAGAGTAGGAGAGGAGAGGACAGGAGAGCAGGAGGAGAGGGACAGGGAGAGGGGTCCGGGGGGCCGCAGAGGATGAGAGAGAACAGCCAGAGCGTGTCGGAGAAAACCCGTGTCACGGAGGGAGAGAGACAGCGGCAGAGGAGTGATGTTAGGGCTGGGGAGTAGAGGAAGTGACAAAGGGAAAGAGAGAATGAAGGAGAGAGAGAGAGAGAGAGAGAGGGAGGGAGGGAGGGAGGGAGAGAGAGAGGGAGAGAGCTGTGTGCAGCCCACATGTCTTTGATTTGGGAGTCTGGCTGCTATCTGGGTTAGTCACAGGCAGCAGCCGGCGCAGCCCTAGACTTAATGATATACAGCAGGCGTCTCGCTCAGACACCTCACCACAGAGATCTGTCAGAGCTGCCTTTCCATTGATCTCCCAGCACCGCTGCAATGCATCGTGGGACACACAGCTGGCCTGCCCCCACCCAGCCGCTTTCCCCCGCACAGGCAGGGCTCGGAGCGGGCGGGGCGGGCGGGGCGGGCGGGGCGGGCGGGGCGGGTGAGCAGCAGACCCGCTGGCGTGAGGACAGTGAGCGCACTGACAGCTGCAGGGACTGCATGTGACCGTTGGCTGCTTTGTGCTTCGTTTTGTCCCGGGAGAGAGCGAGGGAGGGCCATGTGACAGCCCTGTTTCTACTTTTTCTTATTTAAGGTACAATAATATTGACGTGTGTGCAGAGACTTGAAGGACCATCTCTTCTTTCACTGCCCTGTGCAGATCCACGCCGGCTCTGGGCCTTCCTCAGTCACTCCGTGGGTCTCCAGCTCTCTGCTTGGAGGGTCTGGCCTTGCCTCTGAGTTTGTCAGAGATGCTTCCTGTGTTTGAGCTTTTGTCTTTATTGCTTAACATCCTTAGGTGCAGTTTAATTTGATGCCTCTGGCTCATGGTGTCACATCTTGCCTGACACAGGTCAGGCTTTTGTAGAAGGAGGGCTGGAGGACGTAGGCCTTCCACATGACTGGTGAGCAAGGCAAAGCCAGTTGTGTTAGAGCACCAAGATGTATTGCTCAATATGTGTGGCACAATTTCATTGCGAAGTACGATATATTCAATGCAATAAGACCAGCTATATTCTGAGGCTAAGGTCAGGTTTCCCCCCCCATATTTACTCACGGGAAAAGCCGTTCCCCAACCATACCCTCTTTTCAGATTAAAAGCTATGTCTTGGACCCCTCCAGTGTAGGTTCTAGAACCCTGTTGGTCAGAGGAGCCCAACGTTCTCAGGCCGAAAGGAAAACGGGCGTTGCACTGCACAGATTCCATACATATTTCCCATCCAGGCCTTCTCCCCGAGAAAAAAAAAGAATACTGGCATATATAAATATAAAAGTGCGGTATAAATGTATGGAAAAGCAAGGGTACAATGTCCTTTTAAGGGCTCCTTTGAAAGGCATTGTTCAGATTTTGGCTCTTAGCCACAGCAAGGGCAGAGGTACCTTAACTCTCTCCTGACCGGGCCGTTAATGAGGCGCAGATGACTGAATTAGGCCCACTTACACTCTGAATTTTCAGCAGCATTAGGTAAAAATTTGAGGCAGGATCAGGTAGGTTTCATGGGTATATTTGTAAGTTCCTGCTACAGCCAACAGATATGCATTTTTCCCCCAACTTAATATCATAGAAATTCAGAACCTGCCAGGTCACCATGCATTTTGATGGATGTACATATTTTGGATAAATTTCATATTTTATTTTTATGTGTGTATATATATATATATATATATATATATATATATATATATATATATATATATATATATATATATATGTTTGTATAACAGTATCAGTGATAAGTGACAACATGATGGCTCAAAAAATAAAATATAGAATCAGATGTTAAAAACGAAGACACTTCCTCCTGTTTTTAAATTTCAGGTTTTATCAGGTCCGTTATTGAGCGGCATCAGTGTGCCTTCGCTGTCTGAGCAGTAAATGAGAGAAGTGAGAACGAAGAAAGGGTAGTAGAATAGCAGCGCATTTCAAAGACGTTGCTGTCGGTTTCACAGTTATTGCATGTAACTCTAGAGAAAACCATCGCCAGAGCGTTGTCGGATAATATTTGCTAAAGTGAGCCTCCTGGTGGTAAATAAATATATGACAACTATTTAGTTGTACGTCTTCGTTATGACGTATGTTTTTATTTGAGTATTTGACATTTATATATATATATATATATATCTATATCGTGGGCACTATTGCTCTTTATATTTTCAGTGCACGCCGACGTCATCCAAAGCGGAGATTCAGCTGAATTGTCCTTATTTTTATCACTTGCCTGCATAAATGGCTGTTTGTCTAGCTACCATTTATGCATAAAGACACTTGCTAAATCAAAAAATTACCCATCGCCACGTCTTGACTCTTGATGTATATCATAATTCGGACATCGGTTTATGCTTCGCTTTTTTATAGCTTTTCCTTGTAATGTTATACTCTACTGTTCTGCAGTTTCGTCTATGGTGCTCCAGTTATTGCAGCAATAATAATCACTTGGCATGGAGATATGACTCAATCCGGAGCTTTTCTAATATTTCTCTCGCAATGTGAGAGCATATGCGGCTTATGACGGAACTTGTTATTCATGGACGTCAGAAATTTTCGTTCCACAGAATGTGCGTTTTTACACCGCGAGAGGGCAGTGCGTATCCTCTAACAGCAGAGACCCCCGCAAACCCAATCACGTTAAAGGGCACCTTAGACCGCTGCCTAAAAGTGATACGTGGCTTATTTTGCAATTATTTTTCAGTCATATATATGGATATCTTTGGAAATTTATTATTTCCAGAAACGGTCTGTAAGTATTTGAAAATGAATTCTCATGGAGAGAACTGCCTTTGATGTACTATGTAGGAACCAGCTTCAGTCCTTCTAACCATGTGGGCAAACAATACCCCGAGATTTATTTTCTTAAAGAATAATTCTATGCACATTTAACTGAATTTCCCTTTGAGGCAGCATCTATTATTTTTTCCTCAACAAATGTTAACATCACGTAATTGACTCAGAGGACGACTGCTATGATTACGTAATGGCTAATTTAAATTTAATGAAAAGTAAATGTATTCTATATTGTTGCCAGACCCGGCTATAGGTTCCTGTGAATTAAAGTTAGAACAACTGTAAAAATAATTGAACAGTCGAGGTTTAACGGGAGCACATTTGTGCACATAATGAGGTATAAAATGGATGTGTTTATGTTCAGTATAATAGTGTACTGGCTCTGGTTCTACCTCAACCACACGTGCGCAAACTGGAGTGTCCGGTACCGTCGGTGTCGGTCATCATTATTTCAACATAAGGGGCATTTACTCTGGCGACGCCCGGCATCCCAATAGACTGTTACATTGGGCAACATACATTCTTCAAACACTTTATCTGATTCACACTGAATAAGATCCCACTAGCAAAAAAAAAGAAATAGCTTCCTTTGAGGAAAGTTGAAAACATATCACGGCTTCCGCATTCTGTTGCATATTTAGGCGTTTTAATTTATCCACAACACAATAAATAATGCATACCCGTATAATAAAAAATAAAGCCTGTCGACAAGTGGAAAATGTGAAGAGATTGGTGTTGGCGACGGCGTTGGCGTGAGGGGTGATCAGCGCTTTGAAGGGGGTGTGGATTGGGGGGGATGAAAGGGGGGTCTCCAGCCGCCGCTTTATCATGCAGACACCGCTCGGAAATCCAGTGGCGTCTCGTGCTAATTAGTCAGCGCGCGGACCTGCGCGCGGACCGCAAAGCGGAGGAAATAGCCGCCTACCTGCGCGCGCCCGCGCGACGTGTCATGATTGAAGCTGTAAAACAATTTTGACTTGACGGGATGGGTTGAATCTGTTTCTGCATCCTCAGACTTTAGATTAATTTAGAGGGTGCATCAGTTAAAATATTGCGGTACGAGGCAAAGAGAGGGCTGCGTTGCATTCTTTTGGTGTGAATAGCGTAACTTGCAAAATATTGCGCTATTCAATGCATATAGTTAACCCGACCATGAACTTTTTTTTTTTTTTTTTTTTTTTTACAAACTTTGCACCATACTAACTCAAGTTACCTTTCGTAATGAAAGACACGTAGGATTGTATTCAAATACATGCAAGTGATAAATTTGTTAACGTTCCCGTAAATAATTACCATCAGTTTTGAAAATCAAAATCATTTGACATCTTGAAGGTTTTGATCACCAATTTTCGCAAAATCGCACGGTGTCGTGAGGAAAATACGTTTCATTTATATTCACAATTCAGCTTGGATTTAATTCTTTTATCCTAAGATCAGTTCGCATTTGTGAGCAATGTCGTTGTATAGACGTTAAAATGCGTGAAGCTGTCGGCATTCTAGGCGTGTTCTTTCATCCTGGGTTTTAAATTAAGTGGTAGTGGAGCGTTTGGTCCTCAGCTTTCATTTTCATAACTAAAGGAGATTAGCGTTTTCGCAGAAGCTCTCGCATTTATTCAAACAAACCATTCTAGTTGGAGTAAAAAGGATTATACGCACATGAACTTGGAATACTGCATAGAAGACCGAAATTTTCCAAATCGTTAGTTCCATTGCGTACCCCCTCCCTCTCAGTCTCTCTCTCTCCTGTGTGTGTGTGTGTGTGTGTGAGAGAGAGAGAGAGAGAGAGAGAGAGAAAGGGGGGGGGGGGGGTGCTCCATAATATTAGTATTGGACTTGTATGAATTTACGCCTTTTCACGTTATGTTGACTGCAGGTCAGATGACTTTACGAGGAAAGGCAGCAGACTCAGTATATCTTATGGCTGTGTTTTTATTTATTTTTTATTTTTCGAAAATTGAAGCAAGGATACACAACGACAATTACTTCATGTGTGCAACTACAAAGCATAATGCATCTAACTATTCTCTCACTGGCGACACGGCTGCTCCCCTGGGTCGCACCTCGAATGTGCCGTGTTGAGGACGGTGTTTAGCGGATCACTGTCTGGACCCATTTGGTGAGTTCCAGTGTTTTCCTAACACTCTGGTGGTCCCCCCGCTTTGCGCAATGACAGAGACGGTTCTTGTTCTTCACCATTGGCCCTCCCATTGCTCATTGTGTCCTCGGAGAGAGAGGGGGTGAGGGGGAGGGAGGGAGGGAGGGGAAGGAGAGGAGAGTTAAGAAAAGAGAGAGTTGGAGGATACCGGAGTCTAATTGACAAAGTGATCAGAGACAGGAGGAAGGACGCCCGCAGGATAGTTGCGCTGTTTTGATATCCTCCTTGCTGCATCACTCTCTCCTCGACCGTGTCAGATTATTTTCCCATTTCAACATAGCGTCATAATTCTGCGGTTTATTTTTTTTTCTCTCATTAATTAGTCGGATATTTTCTTCCTCTGCAGTGTAGGATGTTGTGTCCTCACTAAGCGCCTTTGTGGAAACCAAGAGTTTACGCAGAGAGCGGCGCGCGCATTAGGCACTTAAATTGGAGTTTCACGCAAAACGAGTGAACGGCGGGAGAAGTTCAGCGGACGGACCGCGGCGCACCATAATCGCACGGACGGTGCTTCGTCATTGTCATCTTGTTTCTAAACTTCTTTTACCAACCATAAGGAGGATTACCATTTCATTTTTTGGCAGCATCAGAGAAGCACTTCCACCTTCCCGTCTTTGATGCAAGGGGGCATGGATATCAGGATGAGTCACGGACAGTGCTGCAGCGCCGGGATTCACCTACTCCTGGCCGTCGCTCTCATCGCCTGCAGTTCGCAGATGCTGGTGGATGCGAACTCCTGGTGGTAAGCCATCGTTTTCTCAGCGCACTGCATGCACTCGAACGAGTGGATTTCTTTATTTAATACACTATCTTTATCAGTAGCGCGGTAGCTCGGGCGCATGGGTGAGCCGCGTTGACAGATGCGCTCCTACAGGTATGACTCGGTGACGTAGGCCTATCGCAGCTGTAACTGACTCGCGGAATCCTATGCAACAGAACAGCGACCAAATGTGTGGCATTATCACAATATTTACCTTTCAGCTTCAGCACACAAATGGTCAGGGGTTTCAAAAAATGCTCGAGAGATGCGTTGAGTTAACGTTGAATAAAATACGCATAGCCGACAGTACACATTTGTGCTCAGCAGAAAGAAGAAAAGTCTTCAAAAAGTTTTTTTTTTTTTTTACATTTCATTTTGGTAAGTGGTTCGTTAATTATTGCAACAGTGTTGCTTGCTGTCACATCCGTAAAAGCATATTCCACTTAACAACTGTTTCACACTGAAGACTGAACGGGCCGATTTTTATGTTCTGATTGCTAATCACATACCAATGCATGCATCACAAAACACCTCGCTCGACATTACATTACATCCCTTCAGAATTACTGTAATTACCTATATTTCTGTTTATAAAATATACACTTAAAATATATAAGTTCATATTTTATAAAACCACAGGCGGATAATAGCTATCCACTGGATCAATTTGAATTACAAAAGGTAAGCTACTGTTGAACACTATATACATACACACATGCATACATTTTTTGCCTTCGCCCTGACTCTCAAATCCACTTTAGAGTAAAGGACGACCTAATTTCAGGGCTCCCTTTGTTTTTATTTTGTAGGTCTTTAGCGATGAACCCTATTCAGAGGCCGGAGATGTACATCATCGGCGCCCAGCCGCTGTGCAGCCAGCTCAGCGGCCTCTCCCAGGGCCAGCGGAAGCTGTGTCAGCTGTACCAGGACCATATGGTGTACATCGGCGAGGGCGCCAAGACCGGCATCAAGGAATGCCAGTACCAGTTCAAGTACAGGCGATGGAACTGCAGTACGGTGGACAACATGTCGGTGTTCGGCCGTGTAATGCAGATAGGTAAGAAAAGAAGAAGTTTATCACAGTAGTTATGACATGTAGGCAAGATTTTTTTTTTCTTTTTTGCATGGAGTATTTGTTTCTTTTTTCCGGCCTACACCCAACGTTTATAAGTTCTGTTTTTTGCTGCATTTGGATTGTCAGAATTCAGACGGTAATTTTGTGGGAAAGTGGTGCATGCTTGTTTCGACTCTGGTAAGCCATCGCCAGACAGTCTGTCTCTCCTCCAAGAAAGCCTCCCTTGCTCTCAGCAATTGGGTGTTAGTTCCGCTCGTCCGCGAAACAAGGTGTAAGGTGTCTTTAACTGTGCTGCGGATGGAGCGGGCGAAGCGGGCGATCCCCTCCTTCCTCCCTCTAAATAGCAAAGGAGTTATTTGCAGTCAATCGCGAGATTTATATTGAGGTGTTAGTCCCGCCATTGTCCGCAGCCTCTTTTGAAATGCAATTATACAATGACACGGAGTCGGGAGATCCGGGGTCCTATTTGAAGTCTCGGGCCTTTGGCTAATAAAACGCCCCTGAAGGGTAGTCGCGCAGGCGGAATATGTATCCACTGTGTTTCTTTTTATGAGCGAAAGATCTCGGCGAGATAATGCTTAATATGTGTTGTGTAGATTTTTTTTAGGCGTTGACCATCAAAAATCCAAGTTCAATAGGCCTATTAAATTCTCAATGGTCTCAAAGTCGTGCTCTCCGTTCATGCCAGGACACGAGATTAATTTTAAGAAAACGAATTTAATTTTAATTTAATTTACTCCGGGGAATTAATAAGTATCTGCTATCATGAAAACGCAGCCAAACTTACGCTAACTGCACGGAAGATGCATGCGATGTTTATCACGTTCAGTGAAGCCGATGTCACCCAAAGCGCGATGCCCAGGGGTTAAATGCCCCCGGGCGGGCAGGAATGCAACCGGAAATCGACCTATATGGAAAAGTGTTTATGATCTGTGGGATCTGCTGTCCATATGAGTTTAATCGGAAAAAAGGCGGGGGACATATGTAAAGCAGATGGAAGGTGCTCGCGGCGGTATGAACCCTAACGGTGTTTTTGGCAAAAAATATTTTTAAGGAATTACTGAACTCCTTTCTTTGGCCTCCTTCGCTGTCTGTCGCAGGTAAGAGTACTGGGTTTTTCCTCTCATTCACGAGGAGTGAAAAACAGAGACCTGGCATCCCAGAATATACATGTGAAAGCTGGTTTATACCCTTCCCTGGCACCAGCCCCCCTCTCTAACCACCACTTTCATTGTTTCATTCTGTTTTCACACCTTTTTTTTCTCCACAAGTGGGATCTGAGGCCGTGGGACTTTGTGAGGAAGATTTTATGTTTGTCAGACTGCTTGGCTGTTGTGTTGTGGGTTTTTAAGTCTTGTGTTTTAATTGCTGAGATAGATCTTAATTAAATATTAGCATGTGTAACAATGAAATATAAATATAAATGTAAATTTATCAAAAAAAAAGCCTCCACAGACTAAAAAATGTTCCCCTTCTCTCAAATGTTTCCCAACACCCTTATCCCAGATGACTCATTTTTGGGAAGTAGTCTGTTTATGTGACTGAATATTTAATGGAGCTATCCACTAGCGGTGCAGGGCAGAAAATACGCTGAAGATGTTATGTGCCCCCAGTTTGGAGACCGTGCACTGTGTATTCAAAACTTCAGTGGAGATATTGTTGTCATGAGTGGTTTTACTCTGAGAAACCTGGATGGTTGCTCTTTACCTGTAAAATACAAGGAGTCAATGGTTGTCCAAGGAGGTGCTGTTGGATGGAAGTTCAGAGTTGAATAGTTTGTCAGCTCATGTGGAAGGTTTAAGGTGCTCAACCCAAACTGCCTCAGTCAGGACCCAGCCCTGTGAGAGGAGACCATGTGAAAACAGTAATCAGTGTAGGTCACCCTGGATTGTTTGCTAAGTAAATGTAACATTAACATAATATAACAAATATATAACATTATTGTCATTTAGCAGATGTTCATATCCAGAGCAACGTACATAGGTTACAGTTTTATGCAGCTGGATGTTTCCTAAGGCAGTTGTGGGTTAAGTACTTTGCCCAAGGGTACAACAGCAGTGCCCCAGTGGGGAATCAAACCAGCAACCTTTTGGTTACCAGTCCTGCTCCTTACAACCAGACCACGCTGCTGTAGTGTAACTGGGTACCTCTGTGCCTCTCTCAGGGAGCCGGGAGACAGCGTTCACCTACGCCATCAGCGCGGCGGGTGTGGTGAACGCGGTGAGCCGGGCGTGCCGCGAGGGTGAGCTGTCCACCTGCGGGTGCAGCCGGGCGGCCCGCCCCAGCGACCTGCCCCGCGACTGGCTGTGGGGCGGCTGCGGCGACAACGTCAACTACGGCTACCGCTTCGCCCGCGAGTTCGTGGATGCCCGCGAGCGTGAGAAGAACTACCCGCGCGGCTCCGAGGAGCACGCCCGCACGCTCATGAACCTGCAGAACAACGAGGCCGGCCGGCAGGTGAGTCCACACACCCGTGCATCCCAGGAGCGCCCCCTCTCTCTTTGCACCTTTGGCTGAAGCTTCCCTAGTGCCTTTCACTTTGGGAGGAATTTTACTTTGCATTATTGTCATTTAGCAGATGCTCTTATCCAGGGTGACTTCCAGTAGGTTACAGTTTTTACATGTTGTCCATGATACAGTTAGTTATTTACCAAGACAATCCTGGGTGAAGTACCTTTCCCAAGGGTACAGCAGCAGTGCCCCAGTGGGGAATCAAACTGGCAACCTTTCGGTTACAAGTCCTGCTCCTTAACCACTATGCTACATGGGCACCCCTGCTGTTCAATAGGATTCAGATGAAGCCAGGTTTCAGATGGAGAGAGCTGGAGGCTGGACTGTGACTGGTGCTATGGTCTGTTAAAGACGGGGTGCTATGGGAGCTATGGAGCATGGAGACAGTGTGGTACTGTGTCTGAAGGCAGGGCTGTAGTGGTGAACAGGGGTGCTGGACACTGATATAGCTGAGTCAGCACATCTGCATCCATCTGCTGTGTGAATAGGTTAAGCAGAGAGAGAGAGGGGAGATAGTGATATGAACTGAGAGAGAGAGAGAGATATGAACTGGGTCAGACTTGGTTACTTGAGTTTTTATTTGGACAGGAAGAAGGCCCAGAAATCCAACCGCATTTGACAGGCAGAGGGGAACAGATCTCAGTGACTTTTTATAACATCAGTTTAATTTATTGAGCCTCTTAATTGTTGGTTTATTTTTCCTTGAGGTCAACATCTGAATGAAATCGGAATAGAAACCAGGGTCTCACTTAAACAAACAAACTAACTGACCAACATGGGGGACCGTGACTAAAGCCTTGCGGCCGGCCGTCTGCTAAAAGCAGCCAGCACAAAATCAATAAACAACAGGCACTCGCTGGAATGTTTGTGTGGGGAGAGGTGCTCTTAATTGCCAGGGTGGGGGATTTATAATTGATTGGAAGTGACCAAATGGCCACGCAGTGGGGCTAACGCCCTTGGAGTTTGAGGGGTCAAGAGGTCAACGCACATTCCTTTGGGAAAGGGGCCGAGCCGTGGGCTGGCAGCCCTGCATTAGGGGCAGCTTTCAGAGGGAGCGGAGGAGTAATCTCTCATTCGGCTGGAATTACCCCGGAGTTCCAGGTCGCAACGAAATGGGGTCACTGAGTTAGAAAATCCAAGACGACTTGGATGTAAGGCCCTGGTTTCCCGGTGGGAATAATAGCGGAGAGCCCCCGTTGACTTTTCTAACTACTCCAGCCATTATTCATGCCCAGAATAATAGCATCTCTTTCTGACCGCCGGCAGCTGTCTGTGGCAGGCTGTCTTTCTCAGCGAGTTCGGTTCTTTTAGCGGTCGGTGAATGTGGTGGGGGCGGGGGTCTTTCCCCCTCGTCCAGAGATTCTTATCCCCCCTGCCCCCATTCTGGCACTGGTGAGAGGCATGGCCTTCAGACACGTCCAGGTGGACATCCCTGCCCTTCTGGGGCTTATCAGTCTCCAGGCGTAGCTGGAGAATGTCAGTCAGTCCTGGGAAAGTGCACAGCGGACGGGAATGCTCCTGTGATGGCCCCCCCCGTGCACTCCGTATTCTTCCCGGAGCCTGGGCAGGGGCGGAGGAGGCCAGCGTCCTGTTTGCCCTGCTGTATCACGGACGCTGATCTTTCCACCGTGTGTTTTTCAGTAAATGCGTTTATTCAGGGTGTTTACCGGGAAGAGTGCTTGCTCCCTCTCGTTATGGAAGCTCCCCGAAAGTCCCATCCCTGCCTGGAGTTCCGAGAGGTCATGGGGTCAAGGTGCGGAGTGGAAGGTGCTGTGTGGCTGGCCGGGGCGGGGGTGGGCGGGGTCGGGACAGGGGAGATTACATCTTTAGCGTCAGATCAGGGTTTTGGCTTGCGGGAGCCAATGGGCCATGACCGGAGGCAGATACCCACCAGCAGCAGACTTCAGACCCGTTTTTTTCAGCTTGGTAGATCATGGCCGGGGATCTGAGCAACGGCAGCCATTTTTTTGTGCCAAGTCTCCTTTTCAGTCATTGTCTGTGCTCATTCTGGACGGAAGCGGGCTGTGTGAGGGTGGGTGTGTCGGGGGGGTCGTTTCAGGCGTTTGTTCGGCAGAACCCCCCCGCGCCGGCCCGGCAGGCAGCAGGCCTTTCTGTTCGGCTTGTTTGCCAGGGATTTGTTGTGCATGGAGGCGCTTGGGGGCGCAGGCTATTGTGGAAGTGTCAGGAGCGTATCGGAGGGCCCGATCGCAGCCCCTGATGCGTCTCAGCTTAGAGGCATGAGCCGGGGGTGGCGGGGAGGGGCGCTACAAGGTTCCGGTTCCGTGGGTCACAATGGCCCCCCCACCCCCCCACCCCCGTCTGCTCACAGGGGCTTAGCGGAGACTGAGCTCTGTGTGTCTGCCACACCAAACACACGGAGAGGGGCTGCCTGACGCACACACACACACAGAGGAAACACACTCGCACACACACACACACACACACTCACATACAGGCAACACACAAACCCACACATAGGCACACACACATACACAACAGACACACACACACAGACAGCACACATTCTCACACACAGGCAACATGCACCTATTCATAGTGTTGAGTGTATTCTAGCAGTTTCTTTGATGATTTACCTATTGTTAATGCGTTATATTTTTCCATTGATAGCACTGCCTCCACCACAGACAGCAATGAAACTCTCCTGCCCTGGGTCTGAGACTCATTCTGGCCTGGCTCAGCTGGGAGAGCTGGCCTGCACTCCATACACATTCTGTAGTGGACAGTGGCACTACTCCATACTGGGCTGTGTTGTTTTGTGCATATCTGTTTAAATATTGAGGGTGACCCCCCCCCCCCCCCCAAATCTCTGCTGCTCTGAGGGCTCGTTTACCCTCCTGCTCCCCTCCCCCATTGTTCTGCCTCTCAGGAGTGAGTCTCCGACAGGGATGGACGGCTCTGTCTGTCATCTGTAGTATCAGTGCGCCCAGCAGGTAGACCCGGCAGCTGCGTGCACAACTCCAGCAGCAGGAGGGGCCGTTTAGAGAGGAGTCATACTCCACTGCTCTGCCCCGCCATTAGATAACCCTCCACTGAGGGAAAACAGCCTGTTTGCCTTTGTTTTGTGGCCAATTTTTTTTTTATTGGTTTGTTTTGTCTCATAAAATGGGAAGCCTGACTTCAAGATTCTCAGAGCTTATGGAGGTGCATTTTTGGACTTGTTGCTTGACTGGGGTGAGATATGTTGCCCCCCACATTAACCCCCAAAGATCGGCATCAGGACTTTTCAGAGGTCAGAAAGGTCAGGGGGTCAAACTCTGGAGGACTGGGTGCTGAGTGGATGGACCCTGTGGGAGGAGGCGGTGGGTGGGGGGTGAGGGGCTAGTTTTACAAGAGGAAAACCCAAACATCAGGAGATGCAATGACGAGGCAGTGAGAGGCATCGCCCCCTAGTGGATGGTCCTGAGAGAGCAAGGGATGAAGTCCCATGTGTGTTTAAAATCAGAGCAACAGATGAAGTTGGTGATGTCAGTGTAGCACTATAAAGTGCAGTCCTCTTGTCACTTCTCCAGTGTTAGATACCTCCTCCCACCCAGGGTAATTAATCTGTAAGCAAAGGTTAGTAAAATGTTACCATAAATGTTATTATAAGCCCAGGTAAGAGAACTCCTGAGGTCACATGGATTATAAGCCATCTGCTAGCAGAAGAAATGTTTGTCTCTGCTGATGAAACCATTCGTCCCAGCGCTGCACTGAGCTCAGCCTTCAGAACAGAGAACAAAACAGACAGGCCAGCTCGCCGCAGAATTCAGACACGTCTGCAGGTCTCCAGGGGAGGGCCTTGAAGGGTTGAGATCTCCTTCTCTCTCACCTGCGCTGTCGGACAGGTGTCAGCTGCAGTGGACAGGCCCGGAGCGGGGGGGGGGGGGGGGGTATCCACCTGAAAGCTCTGTGGCGGCCCATTCCGCCCCGGGCAGCAGGCTTGTTAAAGGGGCTCATCTGAGGTGCGAGGCAGAGGCCATGGTGAAGTCCTCTGAAGGCAGCGCTCTCTTTGATGTACCTGTGCCCGGTTGAGGGGCCAGAGAAAGCCCCCAGGACACTGCACACAGACACAAAGGGAAGCAAGAGAGACAGGGGGCTCACGGCTGTCTGCAGGGGGGGGGGTCCCAATCAACAAAAACAACAGGAGGAAAAACTCTGAGTTGGGGGGGGTCTGTTTGACCCTCCCAGAAAGCTGAGAGAAAAGGCAGCAATAAGGAAGCTTGGTTTAGTGACTGTGTGCATGTGTGTGTGTCTGTGTGCGTGTGCGCGCGTGTGTGTAATGTGTGCATGTGCGTGTGTGTCTGTGTGTGCTGTGACTCCAGCTCAGCAGAAAAGCGGGTGTTGGCAGACGGCAGTCTGTTTGTTGGCCTCGTTTGTCCTCTGTCAGGCCTGAGCGATCTCCTTTCAGGACTCCCCTGGATCTGAATGCTGAAATGTGGACCACCGAGACCTTGCGGCTGTTAGTAACATGACCTGGGGCACGTCAAGACAACAGTCTCTCCTGGTGTTACCAGCTTAGCGACTGAATTACCTGTTGTGGAGTTTTAAAACATACACTCAAAATTTGAGTTCACTGTTGTATTTGTGTTGTAAGATCTTGCTAAGTGCATTTGCAGTAAGAAAGCCCCTCTCTGCCCTATTTGCGTGTGAGGGTGTGAGTGTGCGGTTGCAGTGCTGTGCTGGTGAGTGGGCTCTTCCTGGGTCTTCAGCGTGTGTGATGCAGGGCTGTGTGTTGTTTTTCCCCCGGACGGGTCGCTTCCTGTCCCCCGGGGGGCTCTGGGGCCCAGACTCTCAGGTCCGGGACTGTTTGTTCTTCAGACTCATGACTCACTGATAGCAGGTCAGACAGTATAAAACCTCTGCTCTTACCAGTGTGAATGTGGACATGACAATACCTGTCAGGTGTAGCTGGCGTAAAGAGAATAAGATAGTGGGTTTTAATATAAAGTGCCTCCTTCTGCCAGTGGTTTGGAAAAAACATCTCCTGGATATGGTTAGTGCAAAGACAATACGTCTGGTAAAATGCTGTATCCAGCATAAGTGTAAAGTGTGTTTAGAGTAGTATGTTTGCTGTAGAGGTACAGAGGTAGTGTGAGTGAATCTGCCAGCCGGCAGGCTGTCTGGAGTCTACCTGATTACAGTGCTGTGTGTATTGTGAGGATGTTTGGCCATTCACCCCTTTGTTTCTTAAGTGCTGGTCCTGCTGGTTCCATTCTTTGCTTTGTGAAAAGACCAGGAGCTCCGCCGTCTGAAAGCAGGGGCCATCAGCTCTGACAACAGGGGAGGGTGCCGAGAGCTCAGAGGGAGATCTCCAGGCTGCAATTCACTGTGCACACCAGCAGGGGTCAGCTTCACACTGATAATCTATGAAGGAGCTCACTGTTGCATCTTCATGCAAGTGGTACACACCAGCTCTCAGACCCTGTGACTAATACATTCAAATGCTCTTCAGTGCGGGCAGTTTGGAGACCCTCCTGTTAACTGCATTCTGAAGTGACTCTGTATATGCCTGTAAGTGCTCTGAAGATGTTTGGTGATTACAAGGTCAAGAGTTTGCAGAAGGACTGTGTTTAAGTACGGGGTTAGAGGAAGAGTGTCGAGTAGCATAATGAGTCCGTTAGCATTTCCTCTTTTTGCATTTTTTTCCTTCATCACCCAGCATTTGTCATTGCTGCTTGTATGCAAAGCAGCCCAAAAGTCTTGGGTGGGAGTGCAGGGTGAGCTGAGTGTGATTCTCTCATACACATGCACACCAGCTCAATTATTATTCACACTACAAGTCCCAGAGTGCACTGCAGCGAAGTGTGCACCGAATGGAGGATAAGGGCATCTCCACTGACATCATCCAGGTAACCTGCAGGTGCCTGATGAGTCTCAGTGTGCTGAAAGGTGTATGATAGGGACCCCGGCCTACCACCAGCAGATCAAACCCAGTTTGTTCTGTGGGCAGTCAGTCATCATCGGACACCTTTCCCTTTTGATGCTGCCATGAGTTACTGTACAGCCAGTGATTTGTGTCTGTTGTCAGCCCAATTCAGATTTCATGTGCACAATTATATTTCACACATGTTCAGTACATTTGTGTGGGTGTAAGTGGCTGCTGTCTGTATATTTGCAGGGACTTTATATATTACATTATATAATATTTCATACAATAAAGTTATATTGTAATGTTATGTAATATTTTAAATAACATTACATAAGATTTTACATGTACAGAATATTACATTTTAGACCCGTGACAGAGTAATATTTTCACAGTTGTTACAGTTACAAAAGTAATTCCTACAGCCCTCTTTATCTTCATTGTTTATGGGGTGAGCAGACACACCAAGGCAAAATACAAAGCTTGTAAGTGCATAGTTTACAGAAACGTGGCTGAAACATTTCAGTTTAGGCACCATGCTGAATCAGTACCTTACCTGCAAATCGGACCTGCAGCCTCGGAGTTTCAAGTCCAGCTCCGTAATCAGTTTGTCGTAACCTGCTGTTTAGATAAGCGCGTCTGCTGGATGATGATGATGATGTAATAAATGGGCCGTTTCTCTCTCTGTCCCTGCCCTCTCTCAGGCGGTGTACAACCTGGCCAACGTGGCGTGTAAGTGCCACGGCGTGTCGGGCTCCTGCAGCCTGAAGACCTGCTGGCTGCAGCTGGCTGACTTCCGGCGCGTGGGCGAGTTCCTGAAGGAGAAGTACGACAGCGCGGCGGCCATGCGCATCGGCCGCAAGGGCAAGCTGGAGCTGGTCAACAGCCGCTTCAACGCACCCACGCCGGAGGACCTGGTCTACATCGACCCCAGCCCTGACTACTGCCTGCGCAACGAGACCACCGGCTCGCTGGGCACCCAGGGCCGCCTCTGCAACAAGACCTCGGAGGGCATGGACGGCTGCGAGCTCATGTGCTGTGGCCGCGGGTATGACCAGTTCAAGACCTACCAGCACGAGCGCTGCCACTGCAAGTTCCACTGGTGCTGCTACGTCAAGTGCAAGCGCTGCACCTCGCTGGTGGACCAGTACGTCTGCAAGTAGGGAACGGCAGCCGATGGACAGGGAGGGAGGAGGGGAGTACAGAAATGAAATAATGATAATAATAAGAAAAAAGTATATAATTTAGCCAACAAACAGATGATAATAATTTAATAAGACTTTTTTATTATCCCTGACTGACGTACAGAATGGAGAACTTTTAACAGCACGGTGCGAGGATGCAGAGGTGCCGCTCGGTTTGATCGCTGGGTCTTGGCTCACGCGATGCTCGCTCTGCAAATATGCTCTGCAGCCTCTGATTGGTGGCCTATGCGGACCAAGAAGTCACATGACCTGCCTCAGCCACTGACTGTGTCTTTAAAGGGGAGGGTGATGTTACTCTGGAGCATTGTGCAGGCTGGCCTCAGAGAAGGAGAGGGAGCAAAGAGGAGGATCTCCTCCTGATCGCCTCAGAAACTGATAGCAGTCACTCTTCCTGCCTCGGGTTCCCTGCTCCTGCTCCTGCCCTCTGCCCTGACCACCCCTGCCTTCCCTCTGATGGAGCTCTAGCCACGCCTCACACACTGTGTCAAATTAGTCTTTGTGTGTGTGCTGGTGTGCTATTCCCACATCTATCTGCCCTTCCACTCCTGGCTGAACAGACACAGACACAGAGCCCCCTGCTGGCGGCACAGTGGTCATGCACTCTTGTGTACAGGTGGGAAGAGAGCTGTTGCCATTGTCTGCAGGGAGCTCAGGGAGGCTTTGTGATTGGAGGATTGAGAATGATTGACAGGATGCCTGTGGACATGATGGACAGGGTGGTGCTGAGGGCCCGGTCGGGGATAGAGACACTGCCCAAAGACAGGGGACAGAAGACATCCGAAAAGTGAAAAAATGTAGCAGACGCCCTCCTCTCAGCGGTGGGCTCAGCGTATGCATCATGCCTCTCACCCTCCAGAGGCCACATGGGTCTCTCTCAAGTCACATGACAACACAGCTTCAGGGTCTGGGCTAATTTTAAACAAGAAGATCAACCTGCATTACGTACTGCTCATGAAGGAGACTGGCTTGTGGCTGGGAACCCACACGAATTTCTCTTACGGAAACTGTGCCCTGTATTGTGACGACATGGGGTTCTTACTGTTCAGCCCCGAACGCATACGTACGAACCGCCTGGCTGCAGAACAGACCTGGAGGTGTGAGCAGTGTGTCGTAGAGTAACGTTTTAGCATATACCGAAAGTGTGAGAGGAAATTCAGGGGGAGGATGGCAAATTTATCGTGGGAGATAAACTGGCAAAAACGAACATTTTAATAATTGCTTTTCATATTATACATTTTATATACTGTTTCGTGTTATCAGTATCCCAGCGTGTGTTTTGATGTGCTTGCCACACCACGGTCACTGCTTGAAATGTCTGCTTGCATCCTCTCCTCATGCAGTGCCGCCAGTTGGGCTGCAGCCTTCGCCGTTTGATGCGTGTCGTTGGAGAACCTGTAAATAATAGCCCGTATTAGAAAATCCATTTTAAACAGACAACAAGCCGTCTGTAACATTTTTTTTTTATATTATTCCAAACAACTGCTGTCACATGATTATATGCTCAATGTGTATATGTAATTCTCTTTCTCTACAAACTAGCAACATTAAAACAATAATAATTATTATATTCTTATGAAAAATGCACCCATGTTTGGAATTATTCCCCCTAGGCCTCTTATTGTCTCTCCATGGCACAGAAAAGCAGATGTGTCTGTCATATAATTTGTCTGCAACCATTACATGTGCCCGGAAATGACGTTTTTTTTTTTTGTTACAAAATAATTAAGCACTGCTTTAGACACAGTTTCTATAGAATAGCTTAAATTAATCAAAAATAACTGTGGGTAAGTAAGAAAAACAGTAAAAAAAAAAAAAAACAGAACAACCTGAATTTATGGTGTTATAGATTTTGATTTGTCACTGTTTCTTCCAGTTAGACGCACCACCACTCATTATTTCTTGATAAATATTCTCATTTACTGGAGACCTGGAGTAAATAAGCCCATTATCCCGGCACAGTCCCGGAGAGGAGAGGAGAGGAGGGGAGGAGAGGACAGGAGAGGAGAGGACAGGAGAGGGGAGGAGAGGAGAGGAGAGGAGAGGAGAGCATCACTACGCCGTCTTCCTCTCCGCTAAAGTGCTACCAGCGTTATCGCTAATCTGTTTTCTGCTGGAAGACTAATGAAGTGGAGAGTGCGTCAGAAGCAGATAGCACAACATTAAAACACCAAATTAAAGATAATGAATGCTGTACAAAGTAATGTAACAAAGGCCCTGGGTGAAATGATGCGGCCTGGGGTAAGCGTCTTGCCTGGGAGCTTCTGTATCTTATTATCATAGTGATTAAGAGCTGTGTAAAGGACAGAGTGCTCCTAGCTAATCCTGATCAGACAGCCTGCCCCTGTAGCAGGCAAGCACTCTACCACACTGCTACTCAACCGTGACAGGAGTATACTATGCCACACTGTTCCTCCACAGTCATGATACTATACTACACTGCTACTCCACTGTGACAGCAGTATACTATTCCACACTGCTACTCTACTGTCACTAGAGTATAGAGTATAACTGTATATCACACTGTAGTCGCATTGTGTTATGACACTGTCACAACAGTGTGCTGCTACACTGCTAATACACTGTCACAAGAATGTTCTGTGTTAAGTGCTGTTACACTATTACAGGAGAATACTGAGGTACACGGCCAGTACACTGCCATAGAGTATTTTGAGTTACACAAGCAATTATGTTGTTACAGGAGCACACTGTGTAAGACTGCAATATCACACCATTCTTAACACCATCCTAACACTGCAAAAACTGAGGCTTAACAACTTCCTGCTTGAACCCTCTCCCTCATGAAATAAGTCCCTCTGTTCCAACAGTTGCAAAGATCTGTATTTCTCTTAATGGGAGATCAGCGTCCTGCAATCATTACATAATACAGCATATCTTTTTAAGGGCTTTGATGTTTGCCTGAACGTGGTGCCTGTTTTGCAATGTAAAGTCATGGATTAACACCACCCCTATCAAGCTGTAACACGGATCAAATTATTGGTTTTACTCAGAGATCTAAATCATAAAAAGAGGGACCATTCATATGCTGAAAATTGTTAGTTTGAGTATGTCCATATTCTTATTTTAATATGGCAGGTGTGGTAAGGATATGAATGGTGTCCTGAAGAGGTTAAACAGACATGGCTGCTAGTGCTCATTCCAGGTGCTGCTCCCTGAAAACCTGTTTGAGGGCGGTGTCCTTCACCCTGTTCCACCCCGGATGAATTCACACGTAAAGCAGTCGGTTAACTGCCTGGCTATTCTCATTCATGTCAGCACTGTTCTCATGCTGAGTGCCTGTTATTCTCTGCCAGACTCATTTCTTTCTTGCCATTTCAGCATTGCGACATCTTATGTCGCCATCACAACCTCAGCCTATTTGCGTGACCAGGGCCTAACCGAAGCTCTCCGGCCTCTCGCGAGAGATGTCTAAACAAATAGTCCTCCTGATCACTTCTGTTAGATAGATTGAAGTTTCTGTGCTTGCCTAATTGCATTAATCTTTATCCCTCTTCCTTCTCTGACAACACCCCTCCACTGCACGCGCACACACACTCCCACAGACAAACACACACCCATGGATTTCATCTGGTAATCCCATCACACACCCCCCTGTTTGTGTTCTGGACTCCAGATCAGTATTTTTCCTCTCCAACAATGAACAATGATCCATTTTTCCCTGCGCCGCCCCCCCCCCCCGGCTGCCTCTCTCTCAGGCCGTGATGTCTTTTTATGCCACCGCACTGCCTTTGGAACCTTCATTCTCTGGTCATTTACGCCATTTTAAAATTAGAATTAAATGCTGGGTTTCTTGCTCATCTGAAGTCACCCACTCAGCAAACCTGTCCTCCTGTTTACTTGACAGGCTGTTGGGGTGTGGTTTATGCACATATGCACACACAGGCACACACACACCCGCTCATGCACACACTTAAATCATAAGTCTTATTTAGCTGTCATTAGTCTTACAGTGCGTGGCGCAAAGAAAATCCTGGATTATTCTGATAATGTTAATGTGTCTGCCAGGTATTGTCCAGACATGCCAAAGACAGGCGTGTCTGAGATGCTGAGATGACTGAGATCATGGACAGTGGTGGGTGCTGGTCATCTACTCTATATCCTTCTGTAACTCACACAACAGGGCTCTTATGAGAAAACTAATATTGCATTTAAACCACAAAAAGAGGGATGAGGTATCGGTTAGCTCATCATGAGGTTCCAAAGTGGACATGGGTTTGGCTTCTTCTGTCTAACAGAGATAGGCGGGAGGGACCTACTCTACACTGCTGTAAAATGTTTACAGTTACACATGTGCATAGTGTCCTTATATGACTGTGAAGAGGAGTGGTACGGACCAGGATTTTTCCACTCAGGATTTGAAAGGAATGTTGTGGATTTGGATGCGCCATGGGGGCCTTGGCATTGCGCCAGGCTGCACCGGTAACGGCTTATAGGAAATCTGTCTGCACTCCTCCCGCCATCCCTCTCCCACTCCCTCAACAGGTCACACCTCCTCCCGCGATCCCACTCCCTCCACAGGTCACACCTCCTCCCGCCATCCCTCTCCCACTCCCTCCACAGGTCACACCTCCTCCCGCCATCCCTCTCCCACTCCCTCCACAGGTGAGTGTTTTTCCGTTCGTCCCGTCCCCAGCCTCATTCCGCCTGCTCGCTGAGCCGCAGGTGGAAAACGAAGCAACCCCTCCTTTTTCCTTTTTGTTTGCATTTTCTCCCTTTTTTGACTCCTAACCGTATGGAAATGCACAGGCCTGTCTCACTGCAACATGCTCAGCGCTCACACAGGAGGACTGTGGTGTAGGACTACAATGCCCAGATACACACGTATGCCATCCATGACTATTTTTAAACTACAAGTTCCAAAGTGCACCAGGAGAGCGAATGCTAAATGGAGGATATGCCCTTGACATTATCCAAGAAAATGTATCAGGTAAAAAAGAACATATGGGCTGTTAAGGACTTCTTTCTTAATAGTGACGTATTGATCACCGCCATGCCTAAGCTAGACTTTGCCCAAGTGATTGCCAGTCCTTCAGTCAGTGGTTTCTATACACACAGGACTCGTGGGGGGGGGTCATGCAGTTTGTGAACATCCGTACACAGTATACAGGAAACTATGATCACTCAGATACTGCGCGCCAAGGACAATGAGTCCAAACAACAAATGCAGTCCTGCTGGACTGTCCTGTTCTCTCCCCCACTCTCACTCCCAAACATGAGCTATCTGATTAGACTGTGAGCCTTTGACCCCTCTCCTGACAGTACTGGCAGCGGCTGGGTGCCCTGTGTTCCGAGCGAGGGGCGTGCCCTGCATACTGGCGTGGTGCCTCTGGGCAAGGAGAGGCTGCTGTCAACTGCCAGGGTGTGTGTGTGTGTGTGATGTGCCAGCGGAATTCAACGTCCTCATTCGCCATGCCTACCTGTAGAATTCCATGTACATATACATTCCAAATACACAGAAGCAGGAGTAGTTAACAAAGTTAATGACTTTTGTTAGAGCGAGTTATAAGGGGAAAGCACATATCAAAAAATATTCATTCCACTATACCATACAAAAGGAAACAACGAGCCACGGAGGTTCAAAATGACTGAAAAGACGAGGGAATTGGTTACAGTTAACATTAATGAAATGTTTTTTACGGACATAAGCATTGTCTTTTAGACATACTCCAACATCCACTACAAAGTAGCAGCCAGTTAACATTATTTATTAATTTTTACAGTAGTTTTTAAAATTTTTAAATGGTGACGAATTAATCAAGGATAAAACACGTTTCAATGGTTGTGATGAACGGGTCTGTCTGACCCTCATCAAACTGGATGAGGTACATTAGCCATTACATTAATTTTAATGGAGATTTGGTGAGTATTTTCTGTGAAATTTATATATCTTTCTCCTCCCTGCCTCACACACAATACTGTAACTAATGACCATGACAATTTTCTGCTTTGAGCTCCACGTGTCCAGGTTATTCTCCAGCACACTGTATTCAATACGTCTATAGCTGAAAAGCAATGAATGATAATAATAGCGGAAAAGATATTACCAAAATCAATATGCCAGTACAATTTGAATTAGAGCCGTTATCACAATGTATACAGCTAACAGAATTTAAGTGGTTTTAGTCTGAAAACGGTTAACGTTGCTGACATACCGTATTAACGTTTCCTAAAGATAAGGATCAAACTAAGGCGGAAAAACAGTAAAGAACTACAAGTACCGTCAATTCAGCGAGCGCCACAGAACAGCCGGATTTTTTTCCCGACCTTCGACCGCTAACCACCTGTTCCAGCTGAGGCGCGTTCATTGGCTATTCAGCACTTGCAGCGCGTTCATTGGCTGTTCAGCACTCACGCGAGGGGCGTCGCACGCGCGCTGTGCTACGGCATCAAGGAGTCATGTCAAGTCAAGTCAGTTTGTAGGAGCGCTATGTAACCGCTCGGATGGTTGTACACAGCAGTCCGGCGCTCTCAGCTGTTTGCTTATAGCTAGCCTCGTCACATTTAAAGGACAACGTTATCCTGCCACACTTTCAGGTAAACTAAGCTCGCAGTACTTTTGTATGTGTCTAAATAATAGTTTTGTCTTATTCAGGAAGCAACGCGGGGCAGGTGTACTCGCTGTGCGTCGCTGTTTATAGCTTGTTAGCCAGCTGCCAGTACAGCTAGCTAGCTGCCTCGCTAACCACAAAATAAGCAGTTGTAACGTTAAAATCAAGTTTGAAAATGAACGTTGGCTGACTGCATCTCACCTGCCCGTAGATAGCAGTGTGAGGGAAGTGGTAGAAAGGCGTATGTTCGTCTTCACCGTGTATGTATTGTTTTCTGGCTAACTTAGCTAGCTACATTAGTTTACTTAGCCAGTTTGCCTTTGTAGCCCGATTTAAGTTGCTAACATTAGTGGCTGCCCGGGACAGGAACAACACAGCCCGTGCTTATCAGCCAGCGTCAGGCTAGCCCAGCGACTTTCATATGGCTGAACAAAGTAGTTTGGTTGTTAGGTAGTAAAACCGTTAGTTTCTTTTTTGCTAGGCGTAGCTAGCTCGGTGACATGTCTCTGAGCGAAGCTCGCGAACTGTCTCTTTAACAATAACGTCAACCACAGACCGTTAGTTGGTAAGCTACATTTTCGACTTGTATCGTTGTGGTATATGCTTGTAGTTAGTTTAAGTTAGCATTTTTCCATAGGTGTGTAATTTACTAGCTGGCTCAAAGTTGGTTTGTCAGCTTTCTTGTTTACTAGGAAGCTGGCTACACTGTGTTGGCTGGCTGCATTAGCTTGCAGGCTAACTTAGGTTGCTACGTTAACCGTTGCGTATCCGTTTCTTTGTCTCGGAAGCTAACTAGCTGGCTGTGCTGTTGCTTCCTGGCTATCAGTCTAGCTCAGCCACAGTGCTTTATCATTTTAGTGAAATGTTTATGTTCATAATTATGTGTGACTGTGTGCAGGCTGCTAGTTAGGCAGACTTGGTAACGCAGTTGGAGCTGTTGCGGTGCGTTACCTGGCTAGCCAGGTCGCTGGAAAGCTATACCCTGATACCCCAGCTATCCCGTCCTGCTAACCAACTAGTTTTACAAAGAAGGATTCAATACTTTGGTGGTTTATATTTTGTATTTTGTCGGTAGCTCGCTTTATGGTCACGATCATGGGAATTTTGAAACAGCAAAACAAAGGTGGCCGGTTTGTTTTGTTCCAGAAGGACGCCAGAAAAGGCGATCTGTCATTGGTTTTTAGCAAACTGTTGGCTAGCTACTTTTGCAATTGAACTTGTTTTAACTAGTGATTTCAGGAATCAGTTGACATTAGCTAGCCGTCTGTATGGTAACAGCGCTTAGACTGGTATGTTAGCTAGGGAGCTAGCTGTCTTGTGTTGATTTGATGTGTGCGGAAGATTGAGTTGAGCTTGAGCACAATAGCTAACATAAACGGTTAGCTGCGTTTTTTAAAACTTACTTTGTCTGCGATGACATTCGTTTGCTGCTGTGTTCAAGAAAAATAAATTCGCGTTTAGACATTCATCTCATATTTTGGCATTGTCGGATCTAATCTGTTTTCTTTTGGCGTTAAGAATTTGTGAAGCTGTTCCTTTAGTAACACAGATCCCCTCGACAGCTATGACTGTTTAGCCAAATGGCTCTGATGCTCCGTGTTTGTGAGGTTATCCGGGGAATTAAGTGATTCAGGACTGAGGAGTAGGTTTGACATATAACCTACAAGTTACACGTGAGCTCTGAGCGATTGGGGCAATTTAAAAAGAGATACCAAAGCGAACATAGTTTAAAAAAAAAAAAAAAAAACAAATCAGGACAGATTTGGCCAGTGTTTTTAGCTGTGGTAGTAGCCGTTCCTTCACCCACTGCAGGTAGCAGATCTGCAGGCTGTCATTTGGTCCTGTGCTTATTGGTTTACAGAACCTTGCTTTGAAGATAAGTCTGAAACTGGAGGCTAACCGGCGCAATCTCTCTGTCTGATCGTCTTCACCACATTTCCTCTCGATTTGGCCGCACGGCATCAAAGCAGTTTCCTAAATCATATGACAGATTGCAACATTTGTAATCTCAGGGTACCGGTGCCATGTAAACTACTTTTCTCCTACTTTACAGTTACACAGCAGTTAAGCCAAACTGAATTTTGAAATGAGTATCTTGGACCTGTTAACAAAGAGCTCTTTATCCGTACTGGTAACGCAATGTGCTGTCAGTTTTCCTGCTTGTTCTAAAATTGTCGGGGGTGAGTTGAAGAGACCTTCACGCATGCTAACTTTGAGGATGGCTTCCAGGAAATTCTTTCACTGTTAAAGGTCCTGGCCTTGGTGCTGTGAGCTGAAACGTAAGCAAGGCCGCGCATGTTGCAAGGACAGCCCGGCTAGCACTTCTGAGCAGGGGAAGAAACACCAGGGCTCCAGCGCTGTGTTTGCGTGTGTTGTAAGGAGTGATTACAGTGACATTTACATCAAGCCATTCAAACTGTGTTCACAGACAAAGCTTTCTGGAAAATGAATGTTCATTTGGACTTTATTGTGTTTGCAGCCTTGTAGTTTGCAGACAGTGCTCCGGTGCTGTCTAAAAATAGATGTGATGCCTACAGGTAAGCATCTTAAGCAGAACACTTGCAGTTGAAAATGGAATAAGGCAGGTGGAGTGCTGCTTCGGTACAGCCCAGGTAAAAGATCCAGATCTTAGATTCTGTTTATATTTAGCAAGTCAACTTCATTGAGGCACACACTTCAAATAAAAGGGTTTCTGGGTTTCAGCTGCGAGGTAAAGTAGGGTTGGTTAAGTTGTCTGTTGTTAAAAAAAAAAATCATTCCAAGACAGATCCGGACAAAACTAACAGCAGTGTAATATTGACAGGAAGATGTTTTTATCAGTTCAGTGGAGTGCATTTCCTGAACTATATTTCCACGTCAGCTACAGAATCTCTTTATAACCAGCCGTTAAATCTTAATTGGCACAATGAAGCTATTTTTATTTCGAGTTGTGTTTCCCACGTCATAGCCATTTATGGATGAATCAATCACCACAATGCAAGTACTTTTAGTCACTGCCCCCCGAGATTTGAGAAGAAGATAATTGGTGAAATTATTGCAGCGGACGAATAAGTAGATCAATAAGTAAAGCATTTGAGAAGCTGGAAGTTCCTTTTGTATTGTGTAAGTGGGTCAGGAAGATGGTGTATAGACTATGCAGCCAGTGTGGTTTGACAGAAAGTTCAAAGAGAATGTGATCACACTTTAGCAGAGTGTCTGGAAGGTTTGTGGCTGGCTCTCACCTGTATTCAGCCCATCTTGAGCATCACTGTTTGGCTTGTGCTGTGTCGTGTCTTGGAGCCCAGAATTCCCCCAGGGCAGGACTGGGCTCCAGAGAGACTGCCGCTGTATAGTAAGGCAGTTTGCACTGAAGGATGCGCTGGCCAGATCCAAACTGATTGACTTTTTATTTTAGTTTCATTAATTTTTCCATATTCATAGCATGTGTCACTGCAGTTGGAAAATGATTAGGATGTGCTTGGGGTCGGGACTAATGTAACCGGTCCTTGTGGATAATGTGCTGAGAAGTGATTGGTCCGTGTGCCGTATGACAGCCTGACAGGCATGTTGGTGCCGTTGAGGTGGACTGGGGGAGGTGTGGCGTGAAGGGAGGACGGCTTCTCTCCGGCCCTCCATGCCTGACTGACCCAGCACGGACCATCGGATTCCTGGCAGGTCATATGACACTGGAACAAAGAGCCCAGTGTTGGGCTGCTGCGTCCAGCCATTCGCGCCTCAGAACCAGTCACACGGCTGTCCTGCCCAGAGAGGGTACCGATAACCCCTTTTGTTCAGAGTCTGGCTGCCTTTTGGGTTTTTTTTTTTTTTAAAGACGCCCACAAGGAGGTGTAATATTTGTGAAGACAAATATAGTGAACCGTCACCAGAGATGCTGTGTTGGCCCTCAGTGCCCACAGCAGGAGGATTGTGAAATGATGGAAAGCACAGGAGGGGTTTACAATACCGAAGAACTTTGCACTTTCTCAGTCTGGCCTCAGTTCTCGACATTTTCCGGTATTTGGCTACGTTATTTTAGCTTGGGGTGTTACTTCCCTGTGTTCCATGAAATGAGCCACGAGTCCGATAAGTTGCAGAGCCTGGCCATGCTGGTACGGTGGCCTCGGAGGGGGTCATTCTTACGGGTCATCAGATTACTTGCACATTCTTTTCTCCTTTTGATGCGTCCAGGTGAATTTCGGAAGCATCAAAGGCGAAGGGTGTAGGCGCTGATTCTTCACTGAAAGTTCCTCGTGAATTGTTCTGTTTTCTTGGGTATTGGAACTTTAATAATGATTATTATGAGTTATAAGTAAGGAGCAGGCAGAGGGAATGCCCACACAGTGCCGTTGGTTCTGGTAAAGTCACACCACGTGTTCATGGAGATGAGCCTGTGGCTTCCTCTGTGGGCACAGGCAGCTTGCCAGCATTTTACCCCGTCAGAGTTCCCCATCTCTGTCTTAAAGTTCCACCCTCTCGCACCCTCCCTCCCTAAACTGTGCAGTGGGAGGGAAATCTGGCTGAATTTTTGACCTGTCATCCTGAAACTGGTTTGGAGGCTTTCAGTAATAAACAAATGCTGACAGGGTCACAAACCGCGTAGAGTTCAGCGCTATGACTCTGGCTGCTGGCAGTTGAGTGAATGGGCTGCTTGGCCCTCTTGCACTTAGGGTGTAGAGCTGGAGCAGGTGGAAAAGGAAACTGGCAGATAGTGGACTTTCATAATGTACTCCTCTTTTCACCAGAAATGTCGTCTTTTTGGTGGGAGCGTTCAGGATCTGTCCAGAACACAGTGCACTCTACACAGACTGAGAGTATTATACTGTCTGATTACTCTGTGTGATAGTACAATACTCTGTCTGTGTGGAGTGCAGTGTGATCTGGACAGATTCTCTGGAACTACCCGAGAGCCGATATGTAGCATTAATGTGTGCATCGCGGGTTTAGCGCTGGCATTCTGGTCACACCTTGAACAGTTTCAGCCTGACCTTAAGTGTGGCTTTGGCTGTGTTTCAGCTGTGCTTCTTTGTGTTGACACTGCACGGCCAGGGTGAAAGGATTCAGAGGGCAGGAGCCCAGCCTTTGGGGCTTGTGAGTGGCTGAGATGATCCTTACTAGGATGTTAGCTTAGATGCAGAAGATCAGCGCTTACTTTAGTTGGAACTATGGTGCTGTGAGCTGAAAGGGTTTAGCTGATGTTCAGAGACCTAGGCTTGTAGAGGACAGGCTAGGTAGAGTCCCTTGGGTAGATGCTCTGAAACACAGTTGTGCTGTCTCTGCCTGCACATCCTGTTTGTGCTGCTGTTTAACCTCAGATTCGCCACAGAGAAACTCTGGTAAACAGGCTTTGCTGCACGTCTGCCCACTGATGAATCCTGAGCCCAGAACTCTGCACTCACAGAGCCAGAGGACCAGGGTCAGTGTGAATTCCCAAATACCCGCTCCGGTTCTCATCTCTAGTCTGCCTCTCTGAGGAGGGGGGTGGGGATCAATGGCCAGAGACGCTTCCTGTGCCCTTTCCCCCGTCTGCGTGAAAAATACTGCGTGAAAGGCACTGCGATTGATTTCTTTCCAGCAGTCAAAATTAGAGGTAGGCCTGAACAATAGGAATTGACTCCCGCTGGGTTTTCATGGACCTGGGCCTTGTTAAAGAGATTGCATCTTTACTGGTGAATGGAGAGGCCTGTATAGATCTGCATACTGCCTCACTGCCGGCCTGCACTTTGTCTCACACTGCTGTATGTGGCATGCAGGTCCAAGGCTCCGCCTGTCTGTCTGTCTCCCCCGCCCGTCTCCCCTGGCAGAGGGAGGCTGAAGCAGTTCCCTCTGTGCGGAGCTGTAACCTGAGTGGAGCAGGGCGTCAGGGTAAAAGTAGAAGGATTCATGAATAAAGCAATAAATGTGACAACCAAATGGTGCCATGGTAACCTCCAGCCCTGGGCTTTACTGGGTCAGGCAGGGACCTGAGAAGGCCCCGTCCATTCTCGTCCCTTGTTTTGGGGAGCCCCAGATGCAGTACTGATGCCTTTTTCTGTACCCAACTTTTGGTCCTCACTTCAGCTCCCCAGGCGGGCAGAGGGTACCCCAGCTCAGCAAACGTTCAAAATACCAGTCACTGATCCCAGATACTGTGCACATCAGTCAGGGGTGTAGAACTCTTCTTACGAATAGAAAAACGATATGTCTGTTTTAACGAGATCGAAACAAACAATTAAAAAGTGTTCTTCCTGGAAAACGCCCCGGGGATGCTGCCTCTGAGGAGCTCTGCTCTCTGTACCGCAAACAAACACCCTGAGCATCCCACCTGAAGGCCTGGCGCTTCTGTGGGAAATGAAGTGCTGTGTGTGTGTGTGTGTGTGTGTGAGAGAGAGAGAGGGCACGTGCACCATTCGGCCTGTGTGGCTGAGAGTCAGTGGGAATTTGGTGTTTTTGTGAAGCCTTCCAGAGGGAAGGCCTTGGAACACACAATGCTTTCCCACAATTCCACAGCGTGAGAACAACTTACCTCATAAATGCTGGAGCGGGAATAGGTTTAAAACATGAATTTTACCTTTATATCTTTTAATAAATCATTACGGTGAAGTTCAGGTTTTCTATAGTAGACATTATATTACACTGTCACCTTCCATCCCGGTTCATTTGCAGCTGTGGCTGCAGTTGTGTGTGTATAGGAGGAGGCTGTGTGCTTAGCAGTCTGCCTGGGTGGCTGCCGGTCCAGACCAGTGTGGCGGGAGTCCTGTGGGAAATACTGTCAGCAATAGCTGAGAGCTGCTGGCCGGCCCAGCTTCAGGTCCACAGTTTGTCTGTATTAAGAGGTGCAGCCTCCTCTCAGCCCTCCTGTCAGCCTCAATATGGAGTTAGTGCCTGCTTGAATGGGTTAGACTGAGTGATTGTGCTATGTGTGTGTGTGTGTGTGTGTGTATTATAAAATAAGTCACCTTCCCAGATCTGTGCAGCAGCAGCATGCTGTTAGCCCACACTGTTGTTTAACCATGTTCCCTCTGTTGGTTCAGGTGTGAATGCTCACTGTGTGTCTGTGTGCGTCTGTGTGTGTGTGTGTGTGTGTGTGTGTGTGTGTGTGTGTGTGTGTGTGTGTCTGTGTGTGTGTCTGTGTGTGTGTCTGTGTGTGTGTCTGTGTGCGTGTGTGCGCGTGTGTGCGCGTGTGTGCGCGTGTGTGCGCGTGTGTGCGCGTGTGCGAGTGTGTGCGTGTATGTGCGAGTGTGTGTGTGTGTGTCTGTGTGTCTGTCTGTGTGTGTGTGCGTGTCTGTCTGTGTGTGTGTGTGCGTGTCTGTGTGTGTGCGTGTCTGTGTGTGTGCGTGTCTGTGTGTGTGCGTGTCTCTGTGTGTGCGTGTCTGTCTGTGTGTGCGTGTCTGTCTGTGTGTAGTCTGAGTGTTATTGTGAGCCAGTGTAAATGTATCCGTCTGCTTCCCTGTGCCTGCATTTCCCACATGTTTGCTTGCTTTGTGTGGAAGGGTGCAGCTCAGGATTTGTCATTAGGACCATCTGTTTGGACTCAGATCTGTGATTTTGTTTGGGCCTGGCCGCTCGCTGCCTCCTGGCTGCTGTTTCAGCGTTCGCACTGAGTGGCACCTGCCAGAGCGAGGAGAAGCCCGGCGAGCTCCACAGCACCGCTGCGGCCCTGTGCTCCGAGCTGCACGCAGGTTACGCGTGATGGTGGAATGGCTGTAGGCAGTCTGCGTCACACGCACGCTGCCGCTCCTATGAGCGTGCTCTCTGAACCTGATCCTGACCTTTCTCCAGCGTTTGGCCTTTTGCAGGGATCAGCACTGCAGCTCGCCTCCAGGTGAATTTCAGCACTGTGGAGGTCACAGGTCATTAAACCCCCGCCAGGTGAATTTTTCATTGAAATCAAGGTTGTGCTGATTTGGCTCTCTTTCTAGCTGAGCTGATAAGGACTAATATGTGTGTGTGTGTGTGTGTTTCCATGTGTTATTAAATGTGTGTGTGCCTTTGTGCGTGTGTGTGTGTGTGTGCTGGTTTGCGTGTGTGTCCATGCGCTTGGGTGTCATTGAATGTGTGTGAGCCTTTGTGCGTGTGTGTGTGTGTGTGTGTGTGTGTGTCCATGCGCTTGGGTGTCATTGAATGTGTGTGAGCCTTTGTGTCTTTGAATGTGTGTGTGTATCCCTTTGTGCAGGTGTGTGTGTGTGTGTGTCTCCTGCAGTGTGGTGCATGAATAGTTGTGTGATGCATGGTGTGTGGAGGGGAATGAGAGGCTGCTGCGGTGGGACTGATCCCAGGTCAGTGTTTCCTGTGCAGCTCTGTGATTGGGAGTGCGTTTGGTGCCCCTGGGGTCCTGGGCAGGGCTGTGGGGTGACCGCGGGGCCCCCTCTCTCCCGGGATTAGCAGCAGGCAGAGAGCTTTGGAAGGTGCCATTGTCTCTGTGACTCTGTGACTGTGGAACAGCTGAGGGGGGGTTCTGGGGCCCCCAAAATGTGGTGTGGAGCTGGAGGCTGCACAGGGGAGAGGTCACAGGGGGCTGACCTTGGCGGTGCTGTGTCCCTGCCCCCCTTTTGGAGGGGCTTTGTGTGGGAGGGAGGGAGGGGGGGAGCGCAGACCCGCCCTGCTGGACCGTGTTGCCGTGTCGACCGCAGGGCTGTCTGTGTTTATGTGTGCTTTGATACGTGTGCGTGCTGGACCCCGCCCTCCCTGGCAGGCTTTCTTCAGATGTTTTTGTGACGAGCTGATACGATCCATCAGCCTCTGAAGCCTCTCTGTGTTCAGGTGCCTGCCGGCGTATCCGGTTGCTCTCTGATTGGAAACAGGAGCCGTGGCGGGTTCACAGCCCGCGTCTCCTGGCCGTGCGCGGAAGGCTCGTCTCAGAGTCTCTGCTAATGGGCTTAGACGCCTCCCTCGGCGGCCGGCAGATCGGGTTACTCGTTGTCTTTGGCAGTGCCAGTTGCTAAGCTACCCAGCATGACACACAGACCGTTAAGTTGAGCGGTGTGATTGGCTGGCTCGTGCGTGTGGTGCAGAGAGGCGCATCACAGGCCAGACTTCCTGGCCCTGGATTGCATTAGGACCTGGAATTATCTCCTAATCCTCTGAAATCACACAAATATGCCTGATTGGGGCGAGTTCTGTTCACAGCTGGTGGATCAGTGTTTCACCCCAGCCAGCCCACTGTGTGGTTTTTTTAATCGCCAGGAGTTACTGTGCGTTCGGAGCCGAGGAACTGTGGCGTCCCAGCTAAAGCTGTCAGTTCCTTCCTTTTTAAAAAAGACGCCATATGCTGAATTCCACACAAAGCTTTCTGTTGATGAATCCACATTGTTGCCTTAATATTTATAATCCACAGGGCTCTTGTTTTCTGACATTGCTTGTTGTGGTAGACTGAGTTTTTGGAAGCGTCTAGCAGCCTTTTCGGTTATTTAGAAGCCTGAATGATGTGTGTGTTTTGTTTATCAGGAGCAGTGTACAGTGTTGCCACTATGTATTTGCTGTATTTGATGCCCTACACCAGAATTAGCAAGAAGCTGGTTCCCTGGGCACAAATACAGAGCCTCCCCAAATTATGCAAGAGTTATGTTTTGAAAGTAACTGTACATCTTGGATTTTAAAAAAATACTTGTATGTGTACTTACTTAAATACTTATATGTATTAAATACTTATATGTGTTTATATGTGTAGAGAGTAAAACCAAATTTACCTATGTGGAGTATCCCAGGGACTTCCAGCCGCTTTGTATTTCACTTCTGCTAATTCCTAACGTCAGACCTGCGTGACAGCTGTGGACGTTTGGTGTGTTGCTCCTGTTACTAGCTCTGGTTCCTCTCAGGTTAATGACTGTGATTATGAGTGGTATTAATGTGTGTGATTGTGAGCGCGTGTTTAAAGCGCTGTTCCTCTTTCTGCAGTGGGCTCCGGGCGAACAGGACCAGGGCTCCCAGAAGGCCGTTGCGGTGCCAGGGGAACCCCAGGAAGCAAGCTGGAAGGCGGGGAGTTGGAGGGGGCTGAGGGCCCGGCCTTCGTCCTGAGGCACAGAGGCTGCAGCGCCAGCATGAGTCCCCGGGAGCAGGGGGCGGGGCCTGCGGCGTGCAGCGAGGGCCAGCCCGACCACGCCACACACAACGGGGTGAGCACTGCGCGGGGCGGGGGTCAGGGGTCAGCTGGGGTGGGTGGCTGTAGCATCCCGCATGGAACAGGGTGAACCCAACTCTGTGTGTGTGTGTCTCTCTCTCTCTCTGTCTCTCTCTCTCTCTCTGTCTCTCTCTCTGTATGTCTCACTCTCTCTCTCTGTCTCTCTCTCTCTCTGTCTCTCTCTCTGTATGTCTCTCTCTCTCTCTCTGTCTCTCTCTCTCTCTCTCTCTCTCTCTCTGTCTCTCCCTCTCTCTCTCTGTCTCTCTCTCTGTATGTCTCACTCTCTCTCTGTCTCTCTCTCTGTCTCCCTCCCTCTCTCCCTCTCTCTCTCTGTCTCTCTCCCTCTCTCCCTCTCTCTCTCTGTCTCTCTCTCTCTCTCTGTCTCTCTCTCGGTCTGTGTCTCTCTCTCTGTATGTCTCTCTCTCTCTGTCTCTCTCTCTGTATGTCTCTCTCCCTCTCTCCCTCTCTCTCTCTGTCTCCCTCTCTCTCTCTGTCTCTCTCTCTGTATGTCTCACTCTCTCTCTGTCTCTCTCTCTGTCTCACTCTCTCTCTGTCTCTCTCCCTCTCTCCCTCTCTCTCTCTGTCTCTCTCTCTCTCTCTGTCTCACTCTCTCTGTCTCTCTCTCTCTCTGTCTCTCCCTCTCTCTCTCTGTCTCTCTCTCTGTATGTCTCACTCTCTCTCTGTCTCTCTCTCTGTCTCTCTCCCTCTCTCTCTCTCTCTCTCTCTCTCTCTCTCTCTCTCTCTCTCTCTCTCTCTCTCTCTCTCTCTCTCTCGGTCTGTGTCTGTGGTGGGGAGGGTATAGTGTGAGGCCCGTGTGCAGAAGGCAGTGTAAGGCTGTGTGTGGGTTTTAGGCCTGCTGCTGTGTCAGTAAATGGCAGATCTCCTGGCTGCGTGTGCACAGTGTGCAAACACATGGTGGGGATGGCAGCGTGGCATGGGGGTGGTCATCAGGACTCGCATTTATGTGCTCCGGTCTGTGTGGATGAGAGCTTTGAAGATGTGGGCTCCAGGGAGGGATGGAGCGTGGGCGATTTAATGATCTCGCCTGCTGCCGGCTCCTGTCGCCGGCCACTCGCGGTACGGTGAGGAGCGGAGCGTGAGTGTGGCCTGGCAGCCTGGGCGGACCCAACCTCGGGGGGGTGGGACACTGCAGGGCCCGAAAACCGCTACGCGCTCCGGTGGGGTGTTTCTGCCCGCTCATTCACACGCCGTGTTCCGTGTCAGTTTCTCACACTCATTTATTTTCACATTGACTTTTACCCCTGACATTGGCAGCCCTGGGTCTGGGTGCTTAAAATCCTGCCTGGCATTTGTTAGGTGTGTCTATCGTGGTGTGGTTCACACCGGCTTTGCTGGGAGACGGCAGCCCATAAAGAGCGGTAACCTGATGCCGGCAGGCATCCGCGCGCCGCACACGAGACCCCGCCGCCCCGCTCGCTGGTTGGTCCGGCCTACGGGGGTGCGGCGTGGGGTGACAGAGGGACAGGGCGATAGGGTGAGAGGGCGATAGGGTGAGAGGGTGGGTGTAAAACTACACTGCGAGCTGTGAGGCACTGACTCCCCGTTGCCTTTTCAGGCCAGGTGTGCATTATCAGCAATGTGCTCGGGTGATTAAAGTTTAAAGAGGGCCGGGCGCTGTAACAGATGCTCGTTGAGTGCATTTGCATTAAGGGCCTGCCGGTTTCAGAGGAAGAGTGTGGCCTCCGCACCACATGGTTATCTGGAGCCTCTCACCTGGGCTGTAACTGAGACGGGTGCTATCACTGTTCCCCCAAAACGGAGGTCATGTCCTCTGACACGCGCCTGGCTCGACAAGCAGACCCCTCTGCGGCGGCTCTGCTCGGGAGGCAGTGTACGGTCATTTCTAGGTTCTTCACAGGTAGGCCGGCATGCGATCTGTATCACAGTATCACAATAAGAGTCACTTGTTAAGGCAGTATTTCCAGCACATAGATCATTTTGAAAAGAACCTTTGATGATTTTTTTACTGAAGAACAATTATGCATATGAAAACTCCTAGATTGTGCCATGTCAACTGCTGTAGATCCAGTAAAAATGGGTTTAGAAAAATGTCCCAACATCCAACTTCCGGACAGTGCTGGCTAATTCCACCCGTCCAAAATCCCATTTTCAGATCCCAACTTTGGTGAAAGATGCGTCACCCGTTCCATACGGTGCGTCACCCGTTCCATACGGTGCGTCACCCGTTCCATACGGTGCGTCACCCGTTCCATACGGTGGTGTGAAACGCTGTCGTTCTGCCCCGCAGGTGCAGCGTACAGAATGAGGACCGGGCCGGTCCGAGCTCGCTGGCCTGTGTACGTGACACGGTCTGCGTTGTCTGGCTGAGTTGGGAGTGCAGGTGAAGGCCACTGTGGGCTTAGGGTGGGATCTGTGTGTATTATTTCTAAAGCGGGACGCAGGGTCGCTGAGCCCCCCACTCTTACGTATGCAGCCTGGTGGCTTAAGCAGCTCAGCCCTACCTGCCTGCTGAGGTGCATCGTCAGCTTGACCTGGATTCTCTGAGATGGAGGAACCTGCTGGCTCCTCACAGCCACCCTGAGGCAGCTGGCTGCGTCACTGAGAGAGGCACCTCAGACGGCGGCCAGGGGCTGTCCCGGGGGAGGGGACAGGGGAGGGCACAGGGCCTCAGCGAAGTGCGCTGACATGGTCTGATGAGCATGGGCGTCATTTCCGGCAGGTTCCAGCGATGACTCCGCTGTACGTGCGCTATCCAGCTGGCGGCCCGCGGGTGCCGGAGCTGCAGGAGACGAAACCAGAACTGCAGCGGAAATTTCAGAGCCACGTTGAGTATGAGCAGACGCAGAAGAATGCTCAGCTTACTCCTCAACTCCTCCACTTACTCCTCCTGTCTGCAGTTTTGGTTTCTAAGGTTTTCAATACGCCACTTATATCCAACAGTGTGTTGTACTGTCTGTAGAAGTGCTGTTTTCGTGGCTGATGTTAGTTTAAAAGTCTCTTAAAGGGGCGCTCCAACCCCCCACTCCCCCTTGCCCACCACCCCGACTCAGTCCCCCTTCCCCCCTCGGGACGCTCCCAGACCGTCGATTTGGGCTTGCTCTAGAGCAGGGTTTCCTGAAATTTCCAAACCCAGGACCTTCTCCATGAATGAACACGTTTGTCCTGAGAGCATAGCTCATATATGTAGTCATTTTTAATATGTTTATATATATGTAAGTGAGCAGGGCCATGTTTAGGCCATGTTTAAGCCATGTTTAGGTGGGGTGGGGGGTACAGTACAGTACAGCGTGTGTTTTTTCCCTCCAGAGCCCCCCGACGTGTGGTTTCGGAGCTGCCGCTGCAGAGCAGAGTGAGCTGGAGGTAGCGCTTTCAGGAACTGGGTTAAAGTTCACGCAGGGGGCCAGGAGCAGGGAACAGCGAGCTCCTCAGGAGGAAACGAAAGAGGAGGAAGCCGTTTATACTTTCAGCGCGATTTACGTCCCCCATACCATTCGGCCACATGGCGCTTTACCCAGCATGCAGCAGTGCTGTCTCAGAGGCCTGCCTCACGCGTGTGGCATTATGATGCATTATAATGTGTGTGGGCTCTCACTGAGACGCGTCCGCACTGACTCCTGCCCAGCCTCTGAACTGCTCTATTAGAGGAATGATTAAGTACACGGTCATGGTGAAAGGGAAATGTTTGATGCTCTCTGCTCACAGGCGTTTCCTCTGAAAGGACACGCGGTGAGTCATTACTATGATCACTATCATCACCACGGCTAAAAAAGGCCCCACGCTCGCACCCAGGATGAAAAGAGCCAATGCAGAGCGTGTCGGGCGCCCACTGCATTATCCCGCCGCAAATCTCCCAATCATAAATCATAATGCAGATCTCTGCCAGTTATGATCGACGGATATGGATGGGGAGTTAGTCATCTGAAAAGGATGCGCACCCAGAAGTGAGTCATGCTGGACTTCACCCTGCTACGCCCCGGTAATTGTGTGCTGGAAACTGACTTTGTTGTTTATATATAGTTGATATTTAATGAGTGCAGATGCTTGGCTGCTGAAGGGCGGTGGGGAATGGGTAGCGCTATCCTCGGGTGGGGGTGTAAACCCCGCCTCCAGCCTGTCCCTCTCCCATTGGCTGTGGTTTCGCGGCTCTGTGCAGCTGCCATTTTGTTCTCTCGTTGCGGGAGTGTCTTCCTCCACACCCTGAGCACCAGCGGGGGCCCCCCGAAACGCACAGTACTCGTGACTCAGTCATTCCCTCCTTTCTCTCTGCTTGTGGTCTGTCCTCATTGGACAGATGGTTGGTCCACCCAGCCCCAGTTTCAGTAACGGTCAGCGCCGTGGTTTAGGGTGTGATGCACTGGAATTCCCACAGTGTTATCACTGAGCGCTCCACGGGTTCGAGTTTGCGGTGTGGACGTGCTCCGCTTCAGGGAACAGTATTAACAGTGTGGACGTGTTCAGCGTCAGGTTAGAGTATTAGCGGTGTGGACATGCTCAGGTTACAGTATTAGCGGTGTGGACATGCTTATCTTTAGCTTACAGTATTAGTGATGTGGATGGGTTCTCTTATTCGCTTCCTTGATTTTATCCTGTGGGGCAGCCCTGTTGGGTTCCACATGCTGGGACTCAGCTGTGGCGGAGGTGCGAGGCCCGCAGCAAGCGGAGCAGGGCTGCTCGTGCAGTTGTCTGCAGATATTTCACATGAGTGATCATCACTGATCATCAGCACTCTGGCTGTGCGGTCAGGGCAGAGGCAGAGTGTTCTGCCCTGAGAGCAGAGTCCGTCTCAAGGTCTGCTCCAGGGACACAGCAGCAGAACTGCCGTCTCTGACCAAACCCCTGTGTGTTTCCTCTTTTATCTGTCTGTCTGTGTTTTTCTGGGGGTGTGTGTGTGTGTGTGTGTGTGTTTCTGTGCGTACGTGACTGTGTTGGTCCGTGTGTGTTGAGCCGGTGGCTCTTTGTTTTGACATTTGAGCCAGACCCAGTCACCATAAAAGGCGCCTGACTCCCGCCCAGGTGAGTGCAGGTAAGAGGAAGGCTCTGCAAGGTGATCGCTCGGCTCTCAGCAGGTGTAACTAAACCCTGACACCTGAGCTGGCAGATGAGACAGCAGGCACACTTCAGCAGGCTTCCCTGGCCCCCTGAGCCCGGGTCCTGACCGCGGGTCCTGCAGGAGGGCTTGTGCTAGCGCTCTGTCTCTGTGTGAGGTCAGTGCTGCCTGCTCTGCAGCTCCTCATTGCGTTCCTCCAGGTTCAGCCTCTCACCTGTGACAGGTGCGCAGTGCCCATAGGAACGGCCCATCCTGTGGCCAGTGGGTGCTGGAGGGAGATCTGACCACAAGGCATTCCCCTCCAGCTACTCCAACTGGGAGCGGGGCAGAGATGGGGGTGTGGTTGGTTGGGGGTAGAGGGAAGGGTAGGGTTAAGGGTATGGTTGGGGGTTAGGGTTATTGGTGTGGTTGGTTGGGGGTAGGGTGAAGGGTAGGGATACTGGAGAACACTGTTTGAAGAATTTTTCCCCCTTGTCAGACAGTCTGAGAGTGTCAGAGCTGACCGGATAAGATTCTGAGAGTAGTTTTCACTTTGAACAGCCTCAGTTATGTGGCTTCAGTTACAGTTGATGTGGCTGTTCTTGTGTTCCCAAAATTTCCTGTCCCACAACAGGGCCTCGTGTACCCCACCCCACATATGCGTGCATACTCACACACACAAACACACACACTCGCTGTATTGTTCTCAGACAGTGAGCTAATGCGCTTTGTATTTACTCTTTTATCTCTACCCAACACACACAATGGATTAATTTTAACACAGCAAGTTTTCATTAGGGGGTTTAAAGTGAATTTCTCAAGCAGTTGTTTTTCCCACTCCAAGAAGTACGAGGTGTGTACCTGTAAAACCCTAAAAATCTGTTACCCATAAGGTATTTTCATGAATGTCACACTATGGGCTTCACATGTTCTCTGTCTTGTTTATGATTTGTAGTAGAGCCGGGGCAGGAGAGAGCTTGGAAGGCTGTGCTAGTTTTACTGGTTCTTTCCTGGAGACGTCACACACACTGGCTCAGTGTGCTGTAATGTGTGCGTCTGCCTGTGTCACATGACTGAGGTGGAACTGCCGAGGGGTTACTCTGTACAAAGGTCACCAGCTGCTGATTGGCTGAGGAAACGTCAGCAGTTCCTTGACTGGGGAATGGAGAACATGTGATTCTGACAGAAGCAGAGGAGGAATAGAAAAACAACCCTAAAAAACAAAAACCTCATAGCGTTGGAATGATATGTATGACTGAAGGTCTGGAACTGAAAGTGTTCCAACGGAATGAAAGTTGAAAGCTATTTTTTTTGCTGTCTCTTTTGACTGTTGCTCTTTAGGAAAGAGAGTAGCTTTGCTAACAGCCCTGAAGGGGATAGCAGTAAGCGTTTAAAGTTTTTCCTTTTATTTTATTCTGTCACGTTTTTTTACTCTTGCCGCTCCTCAGAGGTTCGCTGGTCACAATGATTAAGTAAAACGTGTTGGAATCCAGAACATGTTAAACTTGTTTAGAGTGGTTACTGACAGTAGAATGGGCCAGCTCATGTTTGTGTGACTACCCCAGGCGTTTTCCTCACATCACAGCCAGTGGAACGGCGTGTTAAGTGCTTGAATAGCCATTTGACCGGAGTGGAACCCGAGGGGTCAGTGCCGGGGGGCGGAGGGGTGGCGGGGTCCAGTCGTTGGCAGGTCCCTCACCATGGTGCTTCCAGATGAGACATCAGAGCCACAGAGCCACAGAGGTCCACAGAGTCCCTGAGTGAAATTGCCCTTCAATATGACAGTGTGGGTCTCTCCTCCCCTTCTCTATCTCTTTTTGTCTCTCTCTGCCTATCAGTTCAGTTCGGTTTTGGTTTTCATGAAATACAATTTGTAAATGCTGCCAAATCATATAACACATTTCAAAAGAAAAAGAGAAGCTATTTCTGTCTCTCTCTCTGATGTTCTCCATCTCTCCCTGTCTCTCCTCATCTCTCACACCCCCTCTCACTCTCTGCTTGCCTGTCTCACTCTAAGACTCACTCTAACTCTCTCTCTCTCCCTCTCTCTCTCTCTCCCCCTCTCCCCCTCTCCCCCTCTCCCCCTCTCCCCCTCTCCCCCTCTCTCCCTCTCTCCCTCTCTCTCTCTCTCTCTCTCTCTCTCCCTCTCTCTCTGCCTGCTTGTCTCTTTCTCTTCATCTCTCTCTCTGTCTCTTGCTACCTCTTTTTTTTTCCCCCTCTGTTCCCCCCCCCGGGCCCCCACGCAGCCGTGTAGTGGCACATCCAGAGCAGTGATTATTTTAAACTTCAGAGCCGTGTCTTAAACGGGAGTGTAGCCTCTCTTTAGCGTGTTTTCCGGGACGTTAACATTACTGCGTTCCATGTATTTCTATTAATCAGACAGCCGTCCAGCAGGGACACTCTTCACGATGAGGGGAAAAGTTTGTTTGTGTCTTTACCTTAATTCCACAAGGGGCTTGTGATGTGTGAGTTTTTCCTGTGTCTGTCTGCGTCGGCTCATTGAGGCTCAGTACCGAGGACCGGTGGGGGAAGGCCTGGGTTTTCGGATGGAAAGGCCGTCAGTGTGAATTTGAATATGTTGCTCCCTGTACGAGTTTCTGAGGAACTGGGCCTGTAAGGAACGAACAAAAAGCAAATGCAATCCCAGCACATCCGGCCGACAGGAAGCGTGTGGCCAACGGTTAGATTTGACTTGCAAAAAGGCTTTGGGAGAAATGTGTTACAGCAGCTCAGTTATTTTCATGTGTGCAAAAACGTATATCGGACTCATAGCTGTGGCTTTTTGGCTGAGCTTTTTTTTTTTTTATATCTTGCTCATGTTCTGTAGTTAAATCGAGCAGGGGATGTAGTTTGTTGGTTTTTGCTAGTGTCCCAGTGAAATGCACCGTAAGAATGCTGAGAACATCGGGAGGTCCTGCGGAAGGTCAGGGTGCAGGTGGGAAGAGTAAGCGCGGTTGGCCGTGCACCAGGAAATGAGCACGATAAGATCTTCCGAGTCTCTGCATCTGCAGTTCTGCACATTGTCTGCGGGTAAAAGATTGCAGAGGCTGTGGTGGTCATAATAATAACACTAATCAGAAGCATTTCGGCTGCAGAGTAGGATGGTTATCTCATGAAGGGGTTCTTATCTGATAAACGAGGGTGTATTTCTGCTTTGTTTCTGCCTGGGGTACATAACAGGACGGCCTGCCTTGGCCGATTAGGCTCTTTGGAAATCGGACTCTCCTGGCATTTGATTATCTTGTGGCGTGATTCGATGCTGAAGTTCACCGGCGAAATATTAACCCCCTAACCCAAACACGCTGCGCTCCTGTGCGTGCGTGTGATGTGTGCGTGCGTGTTGCTCATGGGTGTGTGTTGCTGGGCTCAGTAGTCTCTGTAGCGGTTCTGAGTGACCCGACACAGTTCCTCACCTGTTTTTAGCCTCTGTGTCATCTTTGCAGAGTGTCCCCTCCTCACAGAGGTGTTACTCCGTTACTTCCCAGCTGACTGCGGCGTGGCAGTTTCGGCTCTGACCTTTGTGCAGGATTGCCACAGGCACGGTGGCGGTCATGCGCTCGACATTGCTGTTACGACACCAGCAGGAACGCCAGCGTTCCCCACGGCCGGAACCTCATTGCATCACTGTGCCACAGTTCAGCCACCACACGCAGCTTATCACACTGAGCTCTCCCTGCACAAAGGTCCTGTGTCACATCCCCCTCCTTCCCCGTCTCTCTCCCTCTATCTCTCTCACTCTTCCTTTCCCTCTCTTCCTCTGTCTCTCTCACTTTCTCCCTCTTTCCCTCTCCCTCTCTGTCTCTTTCCCTCTGTCTCTCTCCCTCTCCTTCTCTCTCTCTCTCTCCCATGTGTCAGTGTGTAGTAGTGCTGAAATGGGGCCGTGATGAAAGGTAAATGTTGTACACAGTAAACTCAGTATTGGCTCTCCAGGCCTTTTTTAGCATCTTTGAAGGAGACACTGCCAGAAGAAGGGAGCTCAGCTTGGAGCAGTGGCATTTCACCACAGCTAACAGGTGCTTTGGCGTTTGGGCTCGTGTGGGTATCTCAGGACGCAGAAGGGGGTGTTTGTATTCCTGCACTTTTAAGGCAGTGTGGGTCGCGGCTGTCATAAGTGCCATTTCCAGTGCGATGTGTGGGGTCAGGTGCGCGGGTTAGCTGGTGCATGCTGGGAAGGCAAGCACCGCTGCCAGAGGGCTCAGTCCTCAGCGGAGCCATGGCTGAAAGCAGGCAGGAGCACAGCGTTAGAGAACAGCACAGCGTTAGCACATGGGCTCTTATCCCACTCATCGTTTGTGGAATAGATGGGATTCGCTGCTCTGTAATCTGCTGGAATGACAGGCTGGAAAGGTCTCCGTGTCCCAGGAGAATGCCACCTCTCTGTCACATGCCTAGCATTCTGCAGGGGACTGGGGACAGCAATGGGAATGTGCTCAGTGCAGGCCACCTCCTGACCACTGCCACCTGCGTCACTGATATACAGCAGCCCCAAAATAATCTGTGTCATTCAAATCCGTGTTCTCATACACATGCATACGCACACACAGGTCCCCTCCCCAAACCCAGGCTTAGTCATGAGCCCGTATTTTTGTCCATGACGTCTGTAGCATGTTATATTTTGGCCACAGGGTGGGGTTGAGTCTTGTCAGTTTCTTGTCCATCGTGGTTGAACTTGTCCTGTTCTGGGTCCAGGGCTTATCCAGTAAAGTGGCTTATACGATGCGGATGGTTATTAGGCAAGCTTTGGCTAATCGCCACCTAGACACTGGCCGGATTAGAGTCAAAGCCGAGCCGCCCGTAATCACGCACTGCAGACGTGGTGCTAATGGTATCCCACATCTCTCCCTCTTGCATTTCAACACTGCAGTCTGCGCCAAACGTGTGTGTTTTCCCAATCTGGGATATTCGCATTCTTCATGGTGTTTGAGTAAATTGGGAAAGGACAAAAATGAACTCTTAGTTTTTATGGGCCGCCTCCTACAAATTAAGTGAGGTGCTTCTGGAAGGCCCTTGTGCATCCTGTACCTCTCTGAGGGTCTGATGGGACCCGTGGCATTTCGTTTTCCCTTCTCAGAGGCTGGCTGCTCTGAGACAGAGGCGTGTTTTTGTGGAAGCGCTCTGACCTGTAGCAGCATTCTGCTGCTATCCACGGGTTTATTACTCACTGCAGTTATCCTGCCGCTGGAGTTTTACACCCTGTAATTGCACAACATATTTAATGCTCTAATCGTGCACAACAATCAGATAAAATAAGAGCTTAATGAGACAGTGAAACAGTGCTGCCATTGTCCTGCACACAAAGCCGGTCTCCTGAACCAGGTGGTCACACAGACTCAGCCTTATGATCTAAACCCCACAGAAAGGAGGATTATAAGCCAGGGGGCATATTAATGGCCACCTTATTGTCATGAACAGGCCATGCATCTGCTGAGTTTAATTAGGGAAGGAGGGTTACTCTCTACATGCACTTCTTCTTACATAGCACAACTGTGCCCTGTGTCTGTCTCTGTGCTGTGCCCTGTGTCTGTCTCTGTGCTGTGCCCTGTGTCTCTGTAGGCTGTGCCCTGTGTCTCTGTAGGCGGTGTCTCTGCTGTGCCCTGTGTCTTTGTAGGCTGTGTCTCTGTAGGCTGTTTCTCCCCCTGCATTGCAGTGGTGGTGGAGGCATGCCATCTAAGGCCGTGGGAACTGGATGAGTTACTGGTCCAACAAGCACATCAAGTTTTGTGTTTTAGTTGTTGTTTTCCCCGCACCAGTGTTTTTTCCGCGTGTATTTAGGCCAGTCACACCTCATCTGCCGAGTGACTGGTTTATTGATCTATGGAATGTAACAGCGCTCATGTATGAGTTTACAATGAGTACTTCACATTTCATTTTGCATAGCCATTTTTGGAAAGATCTTGTACTGACTTTATTTCTCTGGATGATTTGTTAGCTCTGTCTCAGATATTGCTGCAGGATGCAGGTATTTCCTGTGTGTAATTCACTGTGAAGAGGTCGGTCCCTCCTGTACTCTGGTGCGTGTCCTGGGGCCGCTCTCTCCGGGTGCCAGGTGAGCGGGGCTCTCTGCTGTCTGCACTCGCAGGCCTGGCTGAAGCTGGTGTTGCAGTGGAGGAGTCCTGGTGTCTGTGCCTTTACACACACAGCCTCATGAGCAGACCTCTGTGTAGCAGACCCTGTCCTCCTGGTGACCCCTCACCCAGAGATTCCCCTCCCCACACTGCCAGGGTTTAAACAGAGCCTGATTCCTGATGCCAGGGACACATGATTAATAGCTGAGCACTGTGAGATGTTTGTATTGCTGGATGCCTTTTTAAGGTTGCCACAGAGTGCCGAGGGGGCGTTGGCTGGGTGTTAGCTGGGTGCTGGTACCAGCTGTGATCCCCGGTGGCCCAGAGGAGTCTTCATACATCCGACTCACACCTGGACAGGTGAATCTGGTTGACATTTTGGAGGCATCTGAGCAGGTGACCCTGCAGTTGAGTATTGCTGGGAGGTTGGAATGTAGCAGGGTTTCTCCTTTTTCGCTGAGGCTGGGTAGATTGATTGGGAAGAATGAGCAGCACGTCCAGTCTGCTGGCTCTCCTGTGACCGTCTCCCTTCCTGGTGGCATTCACTGTGACCGTCTCCTTTCCTGGTGGCATTCACTGTGACCGTCTCTCCCTCCTTGGCTCCTGAGAGAGAGAGTCCTGAGAGAGAGAGTGTTGGAGAAGGGGAGAGAAAGAGGGAGAGAGAGAGAAGGTGTTGGAGAGGGAGAGAAAGAGAGAGAGGGGGAGAGAGAGAGAGTGTTGGAGAGGGAGAGAAAGAGAGAGAGAGAGAGTGTTGGAGAGGGGGAGAGAAGGAGAGAGAGAGAGAGAGTTGGAGAGAGAGGGAGAGAGGGAGAGAGGGAGAGAGAGGGAGAGAGGGTGTTGGAGGGAGAGGGAGAGAGAGGGAGAGAGAGGGAGAAAGGGAGAGAGAGGGAGAGAGGGTGTTGGAGGGAGAGGGAGAGGGAGAGAGAGAGAGAGAGAGTGATGGAGAGGGAGAGGGAGAGGGAGAGAGAGAGAGAGAGGGAGAAAGGGAGAGAGAGGGAGAGAGAGGGAGAGAGAGGGAGAGGGAGAGAGAGGGAGAAAGGGAGAGAGAGGGAGAGAGGGTGTTGGAGGGAGAGGGAGAGAGAGGGAGAGAGAGGGAGAGAGAGGGAGAGAGGGTGTTGGAGGGAGAGGGAGAGGGAGAGGGAGAGAGAGAGAGAGAGAGTGTTGGAGAGGGGGAGAGAAGGAGAGAGAGAGAGAGAGAGAGTGATGGAGAGGGAGAGGGAGAGAGAGAGAGAGGGAGAAAGGGAGAGAGAGGGAGAGAGAGGGAGAGAGAGGGAGAGAGAGGGAGAGGGAGGGAGAGGGAGAGAGAGGGAGAGAGAGGGAGAAAGGGAGAGAGAGAGAGAGAGAGAGAGAGAGAGAGAGAGAGAGAGAGAGAGAAAAGGAGCACAGGCCTGCTTTGAAGAGCAGTCTAGTCCTGCTTCTGTATAATTCAGAGAGTCTTGCCACAATACGCTGGGCCCTCACACGGACACATTCCTTTATGAATATATGGATCCTGTGCTGCGGTAGCAGGTGCAGACCCGAGGCGAGCCTTACGTTAGAGGTGAAGTGACAGTGTGCTGCGTGTCGGAACACAGGCTGCAGTGCTGGGTGCGCAGGCAGAAAGCTGCTCTACACATGTTGTGCTGTTATAATGCACGGGGCATGTCTTTCATGGACAGGGGAGATACGTCTGTCATGAATTATAGATGCAGCTCGCTTCTCATCTGAAAGCTTTACAGATGAAAACAAGGGAGTGTGGCCAGGATCTGCCAGCCACTGCGCTAACCTGCTGCCTCCGGCGCTAACCTGCTGCCGCCGGCGCCCCCTGCAGGCCGAGTGTGGTGGTCCTCTCTGTGCCCCGGTGAATCCGCTGGGGAGTGCTCTGAGCAGTGACGTGCTGAACCCGCCGGTCTCCCCCTCCCTCCGACGCCAACAGGGTCCGCTCTCCGCTCTTTTTTGTTTTGTTTCAGGGGTGTTTTTGTTTTCCGGTTTAGCGGAGTTGACAGCTTATCGTTACTCTGACTGCCTTTTGAAATCCTGGGTTGCGCGCGGCCAGATGCCCTGCCAGTCAGAGCTAATTCTCCCGAACCTTTTCTGCACAGCCGGAGTGTGGCTATTTTCGGTAATTGGTTGAAGGCTGTAATGCGGCTCCGTGCAGAATGACCAGGCTGCCGAGCTGCAGAGGGCAGAGTGTGGACCTGCGGTGGCTTTGGGAAGGCAAATGACCCCCCAGCCCCCCCCTCAGTCAAGTGTATTTTGGAGCTGTCCTAACGGAGAACCAGAGACCCAAAAGCATGGAAATGGAGCGGAGGCAGAAACGGCTGCACTCAGGGAAATCGCAGTGGATGTGGTTCAGTGGAGGGATCTGTAGATCTGCAGAGGGGGTAAAACCAGGCGAAAACCTTAAAGTGCACTCCCCAGCACCTTCTCCCACCCCCCCACCCCCCTCCCCGGCAGCGAGGCTGAACGCAGCGTGACTGTGAGAACCGCAGCCCTGTGGTCAGAGCACCTCACGCTCTCTCACCTGCTTTGCGTCACCGTCCTCTCGGCCCCTGGGTAAGCCGCTCCGGGCGGCACACCAGTCACATGCCTGCAGGGAATTACACATGCTAATGTGCCTTCAACTCTGATTACCCTGAGACCGCAGCGCTGCCGGCCGCTCCCCCAGCTCCCTTACAATACCTCTGTGTCCCTGTGCCTCTCTCCTTCACCCTCTCACTCCTTCTCTCCTTCACCCTCTCACTCCCTCATCCTCTCGCTCTTTCCCTCCTTCCCTCCTCACTCCCTGCTCTCTTTCTCTCCCTCAGTCTCGAGCTCGGAGCTGAGATGGGGTTTACCCGTTGTCCACTGGTACAGAAACACATTAAATGCCCCAATTGTGCTGCTTTCAACCTACTTACTATATTTATTCATTAGTCCTTCTTCAGAGCACTGGATGTACCTGCCAGCTCAAGTATTGTTATTAAGTCCACTGCTCCAGGAACTCGAGGAGAGGCTAGTGTGATAACGTTCCAAGAGGGCTCTCTGTTCTCTCCATACATTGTGTGTGTGTGTGTGTGTGTGTGTGTGTGTGTGTGTTGTAGCCTCAAAGAAGGGGGAGTAGAGTACATGATGATGAATGACTGTGAGTTGCACCCGGCGTATTAATCTCCAGGGCCCTCTGTGTGTTATGGTTATTATAATAGCACTCCGTGCTTCTGAGGGATAGATAAGACACAGTGGCTCTGGCTGTGCTGATGTTTGGAGTTTGAGCCTGAAACGCTCACAGCTCCCGGAAAGCGCCTGAAGCCAGGTCATAGCAATCAATGCCGTATTAATTAGGCTGAATGTGTGTGCAGTGCAGTGTTCTAAGCCGTGGCCTTGCGTAGAGTCTTTTAGCGCACTGCTGTGAGCTCTGGAAGCTCACATGAATCGGGAAGCCTTGTGAGGAGGAAGCTGCTCTAGAATAACACATCTGTGTGTCCCTGAGTGTGTCCTTGTGTGTCTGTGCCTCTGTGCGTCCCTGCGCGTGTGCGTCCCTGCGCGCGTGCGTCCCTGCGCGTGCGTGTGTGCGTCTGGGGCTCTCAGAGTGGGGCGTAGTGTCTCAGATGATGATGTAATGGCCTGCTCAGGTCTGACTCTGGTCTCTTCCTGTCTGCCTTTCCAGGACATCCCAGAATCCAAGGAGCAAAGAGGGTCCGAGGATGAAGAGGAGAAGAACTCGGACGAAGGCTTCATGGGCATGACGCCGCTGCTGCAGGCCCACCACGCCATGGAGAGGATGGAGGAGTTTGTGCACAAGGTGAGTCCCCCCCCCCACCGGGCTGATCAGCTCCACAGCGCCCCCTGCTGCCACACTGCAGGCCTGCAGATGGGGGAACACAAGGTTGGAGAAGTGAAAACGTGTTTGTGCGAGTGAGCGCGCGCGTGTGTGTGTGTGTGTGTGTGTGTGTGTGTGTGTGTGTGTGTGTGTGTGTGAGACCCTGGCTGTCTGGTCTGTCACAGTCAGACCTATTCAGGCTGCCTTTTCTATTGAAGCAATGGCTGTTCCTCTTCTAAAGAAAGTCCCCTTGCAGTGCGAGGGTAATGGCTTCCTGCTTCCTCATTTTAAAGCCACTCGATCCTCTGAGTCCAGATGGCAGAGTCCCTGTGAGTGCAGACTCCGTGTGACGCGCCAGGCTGATCTGAGTCTCGCTGGAAGGCTGTTTGCTGAACTGTATCAGCCATGTAAACAGGCCTGAGATCTCCTGGCTGTGGGAGGCCCAGCAAAGCCTGCACACCTTCGCATCCCCACTGCCGCTCAGCAGACCCCTTTCCCATCATCCTTTGCTGCGAGCGTGAGGGGCAGAGTAGTCACTGAGACCGGGAGCAGGCCTGCTCTCTGTGTCACTGCAGGTCGCCTCCACAGAAAGGGGGCAGAATAACAGGCTGCTGAAGAGCAGAGACCCCTTACCCCCCACTCTCTCAGATGCTGAATAGCAGAGACCCCTTACCCCTCACTCTCCCAGCTGCTGAAGAGCAGAGACCCCTTACCCCCACTCTCCCAGCTGCTGAAGAGCAGAGACCCCTTACCCCTCACTCTCCCGGCTGCTGAAGAGCAGAGACCCCTTACCCCTCACTCTCCCAGCTGCTGAAGAGCAGAGACCCCTTACCCCTCACTCTCCCAGCTGCTGAAGAGCAGAGACCCCTTACCCCTCACTCTCCCAGCTGCGTACTTCCTGCAAGAGGTTCACACAAACCAGCCTCAGACGTCTTTCCTGGGCCCAGCTGCACTGAAGTGTGACTTCTTCATTTTGCCAGCAATTAACATCTCTGTGTTTAATATGTATGAGAAACAGCAGCACACATGTCAGACTCTCACACCAGCCTTTAAGCACCGCCCCAGAGAGCCCTCAGCATCAGCAATGTGTGCTGTAAGAATGCCCCATCAGGTAACCCTGCTACCTGCTGCCGTGCCTGAGTGCTGTATTAGCCTGCCCCATCAGGTAACCCTGCTACCTGCTGCCGTACCTGAGCGCTGTATTTACCTGCTGCCGTATCTGAGCGCTGTATTAGCCTGCCCCATCAGGTAACCCTGCTACCTGCTGCCGTACCTGAGCGCTGTATTCTGCTGACTGTGCCGATAGAGATACAGAATGTTCAGGTTTAGCTGTGTGGCAGCATAGCACTGAATGGGGAATGTGGAGGACTGTCTCTCTGCTAACACCCTCTCAGCTCAAAAAAAAATTGTCTAAGCTTACCATTAACGCAGCCTATTAACACACAGTAATGTTTCATCCGTGTTTGAACAGTGCTGGTCTTTTATGGCTTGGAAACATGTGGTTGCCGCTGTATTTCATGAGCAGAGGACAGCATGTTTTTGCTTCTGGTTACCAGCGCTGGTATTCTGGGGTGTAAGTGATTCTGCAGATGTGATATCCTTGAACTTGTTTTGAACTAGTGCTTCCAAGAACATGGCTTTTTTAGCCCCTCCTAACCGGAGCCTCTAGGATTTCAACAATGTAGACAGAGAAGTCTGTTCATATGCAACTGATTTTTTTATGACTTTGTTTAGCTTCCTTTTACTCCCTCAGTTTATTGGGATGTGTAAGTTCCACACACACATCCACTCTTAGTTGACAACCTTATTTCTGTATTCAGACAGAAGGGTATAAGGCTGGAGCATGTGTTCATAGACCTTATGGATGCACAATGGTGTTGGACTCTTCTTAAGACTGAGGATCACAGACACACAGGCAGGTCTGTGGGCTGCACTGGTCCCAGCTGCAGAGAAATCTCCTCTCGTTTTCCTGTAGCTCGTTGTAATAACAGACCCTTACCGGTTTATTCAGAAGAGCAGTTATGTCTGGAGGTTTTCTAATCGAGCCGAGCTCTTTGTGACGCAATTACTAACTTAATGAAAGTGTAGTATTATTTAACAGGGCGGTTTTAATTACAGTCGGCAGCGCAGTGATGGGAGGTGGCGCAGGTGAGGATTTAATGGAGTGAGTAACTGTCAGCTCGCTCCCCACTCGGCTCCCAGCTCGGCTCTGATGGAGGAGGGGGTCTCAGGGGTGTCCCCCGGAGAGCTGCGCCCCCGTCTGTGTTTAACGCTGCCTCCTGTCTCCCTGTCCCAGGTGTGGGAGGGCCGGTGGAGGGTGATCCCGCACGACGTCCTCCCTGATTGGCTGAAGGATAATGACTTCCTGCTGCACGGCCATCGCCCGCCCATGCCCTCCTTCAGGGCCTGCTTCAGGAGCATCTTTAGAATCCACACCGAGACCGGCAACATCTGGACTCACCTGCTGGGTATGACGCGCACACACATGCACGCGCGCACACACACACACACACACGCAGCGCAGTGCATCCCGACGCCACCATGAGAGCCTCTGTGGCTGTGTCCGCCCACCTGCTACGAGGGAATGACTTGCATTTTCTGATACTAAAGCCTACCGGATGTGGCAGGCTCTGATATTTGAACAGAGCAGCGCAGGCAGATATCAGAGTGAGTGTTGTGCTGCCCTGCTGTGGTTATGGGTAATGGAGTCCACCCTGTACTCAGTGTTGCATTGGTCTGTTTGAGAGGCCTGGAAAGAGAGGACAGATGCCAGATCTAATGCCTACTGCCCATCCTCTTAGAAACCGCTGTAATGTGCTGTAATATTCACCCACCCATTGAGTGTCTCACTCACGCTCTTACACACACCTAACTGCGGCCATGAGAGGTGAGGTTACTGTGCAGTACAAGCGTGCTTAGCTGTAGTGGCTAATTAGGGAGGAATATTTACGCTGCCGTTAACAGGGAAGGTCCGCAGCCCTGTGAAGGCAGCAGAGATGGGACTGCGGGCCCTCGACCGTGTCCCGCACAGCTGCTACACAGCAGGCTGCTCGGACCCCAGCAGCACCGCACTGCCCTGCCCGAAACACACAGACACAGCAGACTGCTCTGACCCCAGCAGCACCGCACTGCCCGGGACACACAGACACAGCAGGCTGCTCTTACCCCAGCAGCACCGCGCTACACAGACACACAGACACAGCAGGCTGCTCGGACCCCAGCAGCACCGTGCTGCCCGGGACACACAGACACAGCAGGCTGCTCGGACCCCAGCAGCACCGCGCTGCCCGAGACACACAGACACAGCAGACTGCTCTGACCCCAGCAGCACCGCACTGCCCGGGACACACAGACACAGCAGGCTGCTCTTACCCCAGCAGCACCGCGCTACACAGACACACAGACACAGCAGGCTGCTCGGACCCCAGCAGCACCGTGCTGCCCGGGACACACAGACACAGCAGACTGCTCTGACCCCAGCAGCACCGCGCTGCCCGAGACACACAGACACAGCAGACTGCTCGGACCCCAGCAGCACCGCGCTGCCCGAGACACACAGACACAGCAGACTGCTCTGACCCCAGCAGCACCGCGCTGCCCGGGACACACAGACACAGCAGACTGCTCGGACCACAGCAGCACCGCGCTGCCTGGGACACACAGACACAGCAGACTGCTCTGACCCCAGCAGCACCGCGCTACACAGACACACAGACACAGCAGACTGCTCGGACCACAGCAGCACCGCGCTGCCTGGGACACACAGACACAGCAGGCTGCTCGGACCCCAGCAGCACCGCGCTACACAGACACACAGACACAGCAGACTGCTCGGACCACAGCAGCACCGCGCTGCCTGGGACACACAGACACAGCAGACTGCTCGGACCCCAGCAGCACCGCGCTACACAGACACACAGACACAGCAGGCTGCTCGGACCCCAGCAGCACCGCGCTGCCCGAGACACACACACTCAGGAGGGCCTGGGGGAGAGGAGGGAGGGTGAGAGGGAGAGACGGGGGGGGGAGAGAAGGTGAGAGAGGGGGAGGGGGAGGGGGAGGGGGTGAGAGGGTGAGAGAGGGTGGGGGTGGAGAGGGAGAGACAGGGTGGAGAGGGGGAGACAGAGGGAGGGAGAAAGGGGGGGAGAAGAGGAGGGAGTGGGAGAGGGGGAGGGAGGCCATAAGAGAGGAGTGAGATATAGAAAAGAGGAGGAATGGGAGACTGAGACCAAAAGAGAAAACGAGTGACGGCTAAGAGTAGACTATACTGGTGGAAACAAAAGAAATGAGTGTGGCACGAGCGGCCATTACAGGCTGGTTTAGGGTGATGAGAGGTAATGAGGTAATCTGGAGGTATTTAGAATCTTAAAATATTGTTGCTTGAAAGAAGACTGATGATGGTTTTCTGCTGCTTAAAAAACCCCAGGGCCATGTTTTGTGAGTGTTTATGATTTTATGATGTATTTGTTTATTCATTGTGTTAACTGAATAACATTGTCAGCACATTCATGCACAAACATGCTGTGTGTAGAAAGTGAACTAATGAGCAGATTTTGCACATGAACTGTTTGGTACTGCCCCCTAGTGTGGAGTCCTGGCATTGCTCTTGTACTTGAAATGTGTTACATTAAAGAGATGAGAACTGGATGTCTTTGAGTCCAGCTGCACTATGAGACGGTAAAGATCATTCCTGCAGAATATAAAAAATGGTTAGCTGCATTCTGTGCTCTCCAAATTTAATAGTCAATTATTCTTTTGGACTGGACGCTTGATAATATTTGTCAAATACTCAGTTGCAGGGTGTTCAGAAAGACACAGTTTTACTGTAACCTGCAGACTAAGCGGTTTCCTTTTTCCCCCTGTGTGGTGGTCTTTCAGCATGTTGTGTAATGGAATAGCCTCGCGTGCCGGTTCCTGTGCTCTGCTGCTGATGCTATGACATGGATATCACGGCTGTGTGCTTCAGCTGCACACAGAGGTCCTCTCAGGGCTGAACGCTGTCCTGATCAGCAGCATAAGTGGCTGGACTGAGTTTCTCTATTAAACTATTTCTCTGTCAGAATATGTGTGAATATATGAGTTATGAATGTATTGATCGATGAATGAAGTAGTTATTAAATTAGTCATTAATTAGGTACATATTGTTCATGTTTAATGCCCAGAAATAAAGTATAAGTTAAGGAATTGAGCATTAAGGAGGTACCAGCTGCACTCAGCTGCATTGGAGCACAACTCAAATATGTGGCTTTGAAGTCACTGCAATTCAGTCGCTGTCATTACACGTCAGACGTTGTTATTGATTGACATGTGGGCCAGACCAGGCCCCAGATTGGTCTGACTCAGACTGACTGACCGTCCTGTTAAACGGTCATGTGATCACTGAACCGTCCCCCTGCAGGGCAGAGAGAGAGAGAGACCATGGCCCCAGGCAGACCGCTCGGTGCGGTCATAATACCCTTTCTTCATTCTCACTCCATCTCTATCATTGTCTCCCTCTCAAGTTCAGTTCATTTCAGCTTGCTTAATTACCATGACTTTGGATATTTTCAAAGCATACAACATAAACAGTGTATCTGCAACAACTGACACACACACACACACACACGCACACACACTTAAAATAAAACCAGCCTGGGTCCTCAGACTCCGCATGTTTTCTCCTCTCCCAAGAGGGTGTCTGGGAGGGTTTCTGAGTTGTGGGTAGATCTGAATTATTTTAGGAAAATGATGTTGTGTCTCTGCATATTTTTAACCCTCTCCCTCCCTTCTCTCTCTTCCTCTCTCCCTCTCTCTCCCCCCTCTCCTTCTTTCTCTCTCTTTTTCCTTCCCTCTCTCTCTTGTTCTCACCCCCCCCCCCCCTTTGTCTCTGCAGGCTGTCTGTTTTTCCTCTGTCTGGGCATCGTCTACATGTTCCGGCCCAACATGTCGTTCGTGGCCCCGTTCCAGGAGAAGATAGTGATTGGGATGTTCTTCCTGGGGGCCATCCTCTGCCTGTCCTTCTCCTGGCTCTTCCACACCGTGTACTGCCACTCGGAGGCCGTGTCCCGCGTCTTCTCCAAGTAAGTCGTGCGTCCTCACAGGGGGGAAAGGGCTATAATGAGCCAGCCTGGCTGTACAGTGGGAAAGGGCTATAACAGGCCAGGCTGGCTGTACAGTGGGAAAGGGCTATAATGAGCCAGCCTGGCTGTACAGTGGGAAAGGGCTATAACAGGCCAGCCTGGCTGTACAGTGGGAAAGGGCTATAATGAGCCAGCCTGGTTTCAGCTCTACAGTGGGAACGGGGTACCGCAGTGCTGGACCTGGTGTTGTGCCTGTAGGTTCTGAGCTTGTGGGTGAGCCCATACCCCCAGCTGACCTCTGCTCCTGCGGGCAGGCTGTGGCTGGTGTCTCCAGGGTTACGGTAACTGCGGCTCCTCTCAGCGCCGAATAGCAGTATTGATCACGTGTCTGGCTCAGGGGTCATTTGCATAATGGAATTGAGGGCCCACTTCATGGCCATCACTGTCCGGCATCCATCAAGGCCGGGATGAAGTGGGGACTGCAGAGTGCATTGTGGGATACTGAGGGTGTTGCTGTGTGTGTGTGTGTGCTGCAGGCTGGATTACTCGGGAATCGCCTTCCTGATCATGGGCTCCTTCGTGCCCTGGCTGTACTACTCCTTCTACTGCTCCCCGCAGCCCTGCTTCATATACCTGATCGTGGTCTGCATCCTGGGCATCTCTGCCATCACCGTGTCTCAGTGCGACTTCTTCGCCACGCCGCAGTACCGCGGGGTCAGGGCCGGTGAGTCCGTCCGTCTGTCTCTGTCTGTCTGTCTCTCTGTGTCTGTCTCTGTCTGCATATATATGTGTGTCGGTCTATGTGTGCGCGTGTGCGCGTGCATACGTGAGATACCGTATGTATTAAGTGTGTGTGTGTTACTGTATGTATTAAGTGTGTGTGTGTGTGTTGGTGCGTATGTCTGTGTGTGATACTGTATGTATTAAGTGTGTGTGTGTGTGTGTGTGTGTGTGTGTGTTGGTGCGTATATCTGTGTGTGATACTGTATGTATTAAGTGTTGTCAGATAGTTGCCGCCGAGTTCCGCAGGGACGTATTTGCTCCTCTCTAATGTTGTATTTGTATGTTAGTTGGTGAGTATTTAGATGGCGCTGCAGTAATTTGCAGTCTTGTGTTGAGCTGATGTTTGCGGCGCTCATTAGCTCAGCTGCTCACGCTGTGTCCCTCCGGAGCTCCTCACTCTCTCCCGCTGAGTCACCACGCTCTCCGCACGCAACCGGCCTGCGAGTGACACCCCCCTCCTCGCTAGCCTCCTTCTGTCCTCTCCCCTTCCTCCTCCTTCTCCTCTTTCCCTCCCTCTCTACCTCCCTCTCCCCCCTCTTCCTCCTCCCCTCCCTTCCCTCTTGTTTCTCGTCCTTGCTGTGGTGCCTGACTTGGGGCTGCAGTACTGCTCTGTGTAGCTAATTGGCCTGAGACAGTATCCTGCTTTATCAATTGCTGCTGCGTTTTCCGGAGGCAGTTTGTAGAATCCCCCGAGGCCGTGCTGACGTTTATGGGGCTGTTAGGGGCAGAGGCGTGGTGCCAGGCCAGGAGTCTGCTCTCTAACAGGCCATTAAAGCTCGCTGGTGGTGGGGGGAGGGGGAGGGGGGGGGGGTCACAGCTCCGCTCCGCTCCGCAAGGCTAAACGGCTGCAGCTGGAGAAAGCTCTGTGAAAGCGCACATGATATTTACCTAATATCACATCTCTGATCTCTGGAGGAAGTTTGTTTTCAGACTCAGTCTATTTGCTTTAGCTTTTATTTGTATTTTTATTTGTTTAATTCTGTTCATTTTTGAGTATGGAATGACTGCTGGATGATTAAAAAGTGCAAGTACATCTGTGTCTGATACTCTCTTTTAAGAGGTCAGAGGATGTGAATGTTTTTTTTTTGTTTTTTTTGTTCTCAAAATGTGCCAATAAAAGTGAGGTAAAATGCAATCCCTCTCTCCCCCTCTCTCCCCCTCTCTCCCCCTCTCTCCCCCTCTCTCCCCCTCTCTCCCCCTCTCTGTCTCTCCCTCTCAGGTGTGTTTGTGGGGCTGGGCCTGAGTGGTGTGGTTCCTACGCTGCACTTTGTGATCTCAGAGGGCTTCCTGAGAGCCACCACCATGGGGCAGATGGGCTGGCTCTTCCTCATGGCCACGCTCTACATCACTGGGGCCTGTCTGTATGCCGCCCGCATCCCTGAGAGGTTCTTCCCGGGAAAGTGCGACATCTGGGTGCGTCTGACCGCCACTGTAACACACACAGATACACACAGACTCACAGACTCTCTCACACACAGAGACTCAAAGCCTCACACACACACTCACATACACACACACACGGAAAGACAGACATGTGCGAGTGGAGTTAGCCTCTCTTTCTACCCTTCTCAGCACTAAAAACAGCACTGACCATGTTCCTGTAAAGGGGCCCCCAAACTATTTTGGGTTCCGCTGATTGAACCCAGATGTGTGTGTGCGCGCGTGTCTGTGTGTGTGTGTGTCTGTGTCTGTGAGTATGTGTGTGTGTGTCTGTGTGTGTGCGCGTGTGCGTGTAAGGGTTGCCCCCTGCTGGCAGTGAGCCGGCCCGTGGCCTGTGTTCTCCCGTCTCCCCTCCATTAGTGCTAGCTGTGTAGAGAAGCCTCTGGGCCGTGCCTGTATTTCCTCAGCTGCTGAGCCTATTTTAAAAGACCCTCTGTGGGGGGGGGGGGGTGTTTTTTAAACACCGTGGGGAGGAAATCCAGGTTATGTAGATGATGGCCATGAATAAGTAATGTGCTGTAACCTCCTTTTCCTCTGTCTGTGCAGTAGCTTAACTCCGTTACGCTGTGCAGAATCCACTCCGGTGTGCGGGTGGTGAACAAAAGCACCTCTTCACTGACACTGCTGTTTTCACGAGCTCATCTCATCTTCTGGAACACAGCCAGCCACTTTAAAAGCTATTGGAAAAAAAAAACTAATGGGTGAAGATTCATGCAGAAAAATAATAGCTATTAGGTTCTCCCAGTTACCCAAGGAGAAAAGCTAAAAAAAAACAAAAAAAAAAGCTACAAGGGGAAAACAAAGCAGATGTCAGACCTGAAAAGTCAGTGTGCAGTGTGAGCTACACAGAGTCCTCTGTGGCCCTAATGCCTCCTGTGTCTCAGAGAGAGTGTGCGTGTCTCAGAGAGAGTGTGCGTGTCTCAGAGAGAGTGTCAGAATGTTTAAAGAGGTATTGTTTAAATACCATGTTGTCTGATGGTTCTTGTCGGAAAGTGTTTCATGGTTTCTGTTCTGGAATGGAAGTCTCCGTGGAGCCTCACACTCCTAATGGCGCCAGTGAGTTTCCTCCTAATATGGAGCGGTCACTACCAGTCACTGCTGGTCTGAGGACTCTCAGTGAAGGGGAACTTTTTCAGTGAAACTGTTGCACCTTAACTCTGATACAGAATGTACTGGTGAAAAGAGGAGGTTTTCTCTCTGTAAAGCTCCCGTCTCTCCGTCTCTCCCCCCTCAGTTCCACTCTCATCAGCTGTTCCACATCCTGGTGGTGGCGGGGGCCTTCGTGCACTTCCACGGAGTGTCCAACCTGCAGGAGTTCCGCTACACCGCTGGGGCCGGGTGTGCCGAGGAGGGTGCGCTGTGAGCGCCGGCCTCTGGGGTGCCGAAACGCGCCGCTCAACCGCGCCACCAGGGGGAGACAGACCACCGGCGAGCAACACGTCTTTTTTAAATCCACAAGGATGAAACAAGAGGACGACATTAAAGGACGAGGTTTCTTTTCTTTTGGAAAACTACCTAAGTCTTGTCTTTTTCTTTTTAATAAACTGCACCAATGGGAGACATTAAGGTTCAGAAAAGAAGCATATGTATAGATACTAATAAATTATAATAGTCGCAGAGTCATAATTATAATTGTCAATATGCTAAAAATAAGACGAGAGAAACATTTTGGTTTTATTGACAAATTTAAAAGGCAAAAAAGTATGTGTGAAGAGTTTGTCTCTCTTCCATACAGGGGGGAGGGTGCTTTTAAACTGATTTTTCATGTACATAAGATTTCTAACTTTGGGTTATATAGATTTGTATTATATATATAAAAAAACAAAATCAAAAAAATGTTAAAGCTATAAGAAAAAAGTCAAATTAAAATGAACCAAGATTTTAAAAGAAAGAAAAGAGCCAAGAAGCAAAATCATGTCAAAGCGGTCATTTTTTTGTAAGAGGGAGGGGTCTGCTGGAATACCACACACTGTTGAAGTTGACTTTGCACATTAAGGTGAGACTTCCTGAGAGGGGGAGGGATGTTGGGAGGGGAGCAGCCAAAGACAAGCCTGGCCTGTGATTGGTCAGAGTCCTGGTTGACACAGAGCAGCCACACCTCCCCTGGGGTCAGTGCTGTTCAGAGGGAGGGGCGTGGCCTGCCTGTGATAAAATGCACACCTTTTTCTGGCAGCAGTTCGTAAAGGAGAGCGGTGCAGCTCGGGGGCTTTTTCAGGGTCTTAGTAACGGGAGAGCAAGACTATTACCCTAACCACCAGTTTCAGTGGACACACGTCATGCGGTGGGCCTTCGCTAGTGTACCCTCCTCCTGTCTGAGTCTCTGTGTTGTCTGCTGTGTGAACATAAAGAGACGATGCACTGAAGAAGATGCTCCACACACAGGGTCAGAGTGGCGTCACTGTGCCCCTCCTCTCACCCCCAGCACTTTGCCAGGAACCCCCGTACCCTCATCACAGGAAGAAAGCTGGGTCTGTGTCGGAGGTCAAGGGATGTGGCCATTTGAGGAGGGTTCACTTCCCTGAAGGACCTGTTCTGGTTCCTCTCCTACCATCACTGGGTGTCACCCTGTAGCCTGCAGTACGTACAAACACACAGACCTCCCTGTGCTTTGAGTCCTTTCCACAGTTCTGCTTGAGGGCTCTGTCCCACTGCAGAGCTCAGATACACCAAAGCAGAAGCGTACAGGAGCGTCTGGGCAAGTGGCCTGGGCGGAGCTATGCTAATCTGCTTTTAAGACGATTGGCTGAGAACACAACACGCAGAATGAGGGAGCGCATCAAAAAATACTTTATTTTTAATTCTATTTTGTTAAAATCATAATTAGTTTATTTTCATTCAGATATACTGAGATAAGAAAAGGGTTGTAGAGATGGTGTTTTGGGGAGCATAACCGCCCCGTACAGTGAGAAGGCCGTACGCTGTGCTGGGACACCAGGGCCCGCTGAGATTGCGCTGCATACGTGCGACGGCTCGTTGTCCCCCTGTCTGTGCCCGGTCTGTGCGCCGGCTTGCTGTGTGTGTCCACGTATACACACGTAAAACGCACACATCCGGCAAAGCACCTGCAGGGGTGAGCGTGACTCTGGGGCCGCCGTGGCCGCCATTTCAGCTCGTGTCCCTCAGAGAGAGTCTGACAGCGAGCGGCGGAGCTGGAGCCGGGACTCCGAACCCGGGTCTGAACCCCAGTCTCCCGGCAAAGAGGAGAACCAGAGGAGACATCACCTGGTAACCAGCTGTGCCAGGTTCCTGCGAGTGTGTTACCGAGAAACGGCACTCGAGTACGGTCTGCGCCAGACACCAGCTGTGGTGAGTTTTCACCTTTTTTAAACAAAGAGAGGCCCTCTCCTTCCACATCCTGAGGACTGAGCACAGGCCAGCCCAGCAGAGTCCATGGTGGGTCCAGCGCTGTTCTGGGGACGGCCTGCAGGGGGCAGTACTGTGCACTGTTGTGGGATCCGGTGTTCTTATTCTCTTTCTCTTGTGTTTGTCCTGGTGTTTCCCACATAGGGGTGCTTTGCATTCTATTTCTCATCTTCCAGAGTTGAGGCCTTGTTTCATTGTGAAATTTAAGTTAACAGACGCATTCAAAGAAACTGCTGTTTTTTTTTTTTAAATATATATATTTTATTTCTCTTTTTGCAGAGTGCATAATGTTTGTTGTTGAAGCACACGTATAGTTCTGAAAGGGTGTGTGATTGCGATAGATCTTTATATCTGCTGTATTGTTCTAATAAAAGTTTTTGAATCTAGATGTTTTTGGTAAGTGTTATTTTTCTGTGTCTATTACAGACTGAAGCATGAATGTTTGAAAGAAACTTCGGATTAAAGTTTTTTTCACAGATAACGTACCATTGAATGTATGAAGCGTATGCAGGTGTTCCCACCCCGCTCGGCTGAGCACAGTGCCTGTGCCTCTCCGCTCATGCAGCACTGATGATGCTGCTTCTCCCGTCACGTCACTGTCTCTCAGCCCCTGTCGTCTGCCGTTTCTGCCCAATCACAGCGGCTCCTCGGCTGTCTCGCCTGGGTCTGGCAGCTGGCCGGGACAGGCTCCGACCAGGCTGCGCGCGGGCATAGGGTTACCAACCAGGGGCGGGGGGACAGGCTTCGACCGGGCCGCGCCGACATAGGGTTACTGACCAGGGGCGCGGGGGCAGGCTCCGACCAGGCCGTGCGTGGGCATAGGGTTACCGACCAGGGGGACAGGCTCCAACCGGGCTGCGCGTGGGCATAGGGTTACTGACCAGGGGCGCAGGGACAGGCTCCGACCGGGCCGCACACGGGCATAGCATTACTGACCAGGGGCGCGGGGACAGGCTCCAACCAGGCTGCGTGCGGGCGTAGCGTTACTGACCAGGGGCGCGGGGACAGGCTCCAACCGGGCTGCGCGCGGGCATAGGGTTACTGACCAGGGGCGCGCGCGGGCATAGGGTTACTGACCAGGGGCTCTGGGACAGGCTCCGACTGGGCCACGCCTGGGCATAGGGTTACCGACCAGGGGCGCGGGGACAGGATACAGGGGAACTGTGGGCTCACATCATGGGAGGGGACACAAAGCATGTGGGAATCTTCTGTACTGTTCTCTAGCAGGGCTGTGGCATACTGCCATGCTGCAAACACAGTAAACTTTTATGAGTTTTACACAGGTTTACATTCATAGTGCAATGCATCAGCTAAGGCTGACAGCATACAACACATCCATCAATGCATCTTCCAGTAGCAACAAAGAAACTGCAGCTTAGATGTTTTTTTTTTTTCTAGCATTTTTATTGTAATTGAATTTATTTACATTTTCATTGAAATAGTTCCTAAAGCACCCTTAAGTTTTCTTTTACGTATGCTGCATACTGTGCGCTCTCCTTCAGATGTACAGCAGGATGGTTTTCCACAGAAGCTCAGAGGAAAAATCGCCTTTATTGTGAGAGAGACTCTACAGTTTGTGGGTCACAGCAGTTTGTGACAGCTGGCCAATCGCAAAAAAAAAAAAAAAAGAAGTATGCAATAACTCTGCCTCCTACCCCCTCTATCCAATAGCACGCCTGTAGACTAAAACCCAGCACAGTTTCTCACCATCCCATAGGCTGATGGAGTGATACCACACAGCTGCACTGAAAAGCACTGCTACAGGAAGCCAAAGGGATCTGAAAACCATGTCGTGTGGTATTGCCTGGGAGCGCTCTCAAACACTGCCCTCTGGAAAGCAACCGACAGACCTATCGAGGACAATAACTACATGTTCACATAATCTCAACTTTAGCTGCAGGGCCTATTAATTCATCTAATTCTTTACATCTCTGTGTCATATATCTCAAGCCCTGACAGCCTTGAGGAATAGTATAAATTTAGCCCACAAAATAAAGAAACATGAAATTTGCTTTTCTTAAACAGGAATAGAACCAACAGGGATGGATGAACGTCACAGATTTCAGCTGATTTGTGGGGGGCAGCTTTTGGGTTTGGTTGCTGCTAAAAACAAGCCCAGTCCAGTGTGTGTGTGTGTGTGTGTGTGTGTGTGTGTGTGTGTAACACAACAAATCCCCTGTGAGCATTCTGCTCTTTTCCAGCATGGGTGCAATCCCACACGCTGGAAACTGCATTGTCAGACAATGTCCAGTAGAGGGCAGAATTCATGTATTCACTGGAGACATCTTTCATCCTCAGTGATACCTGCGTTAGCGCCTCATCCACAGTCCTGCTTCAGAGCGATTCTTTTCAAAGCTCCATTCCCACGGCTAATGCTACAGATTTACATGCATGGATTGACTAGCTATTTATGACATCACTGTATTTGCTAAACGATGCGTCGCATGTGAAACCTCTCCGCGGGAGTATCTGTGTTTGCATACGCGTTGAGATTCCTTTCACAGCCAAAGCATGTCCCTTTTTTCTCTGAGATATATATATATATATATTTTTTTTTTTTGCAAAGAAAGTGAATGGCATGGTAAGACACTGTGAGAAGCCCTTTAGTTTGTGCTCATTGTGCAGGTTCAGGGATGGCCTTTGTCCGCCATGTTGCCGTTGTAACGTCATTCAGCAGTCTCTGTGCTGGCTGGCATTCTACTCAGCTCAAAACTTAAGATAAAAAGAGTCAGTTGCTCCCATGTCAGTTTCTGCCTTTTCGGGTGACATGGGGAGGCGGGGTCTCGCCCCGTCTGTCATCGGAGGACCAACGTCGAGGTCCCCAGGGAGGCCAGGAAGAGAGCCACGGACAGGGAGATCTCTGACGCGCCACCGCAGTCTTTGGCATTTTCCTGCAATCAACAGCAACAGAATGAGAATGTGAAAATGTACTTTTTTTTTTTCTGAACATAACTGAAAGCAAATGTATTACTGAAGTGAAGCATGTTTTGGTAATACAGGTTACACAAATGTCTGAGTGTTTCACAGGTGCGTTACGTCTTACGAGCACAAACCTCTTCACCCAGCACCTCAAAGTCTCAGACTGTTGGTGCTCAATTCTTGTGTGTCTGGTCATATTTAGTACGGAACTATCTGAGTTTGAATCGGAGAGAAAACCGCTGCACTCGGATGTGGACACGCACGCAGCAGGGGTGTTGACTTACAAAAATCCCATCAAAGACAATGTAATAAACTAACTGCTGCAATAAAAACTACCACTGCGTGCAAACTGGGAGTGACGCTCCATTTTCCTGCAGTTTTATGGATTTCATTCAGCTGCTGATCTCATAAGCATGTGGCTGCAGTCAGACCACTGTCTGCTCAGATGGCAGGAACACACTCACTGCGGTGCTCATCAAAAACAGGAGGTGTGGTCCAAGCGCTAGGGCGGCCATTTTGGATTTCTTATCCTTTGCGCGTTCAACCTGGATTGTGTTGTTGTTTCCTTCTTTGAATCAGTTCTGACACGTCACAAATTTCACTGGCTGAAAAGCCAGTCCCTTGCTGAGACGACCAATCAGAGGCGAGAGGGGACTGACCTCGGGGTGGAAAGCGTGGCAGGAGTCCGGCCGTCTCCGGATCTTCTGTGATCTCATCCTGTCACACTTGACTGAGGCGTTATGTGGGGCGGAGTTAAGGACTAACAGCGAATCAGCGGAGGAGAACAAGAATACCTACCTCCGCCAGGAATAGGGGAGAGCAGCATGCAAACACCATTCACTAAAAGATAAGACAGACCCCTTTTCCTAAAGGATAAGATAAACACCATTCACTAAAGGACAAGATAAACACCACTTACTGAAGGGTAAGATAAACACCATTCACTAAAAGGATAAGAGCATCTGCAGAATGACTAAATGTAAAAGAACTGGCCTGAGACACACAGCAAGGAAAGCTGTCGGGGCTCTGAGTGCTCCCGTCAGCCGGCAGGGGAAGGATATATTTCACCTCCTTCGGCTCCAGTGTGATGGGAGAGTACTTGCGGCTGCAGTCACAGTCTGCCTGGACCACCACCATCAGCAGGTTGCTGTTGGGGATCTGCTGCAACACGAACATTCTAGAAGACAAAAAAAATTCCGTAACAACAGCAGTAACACTGTCTGTGCTTCGTAATGAGAACACTGTCTGCCGTGATTTCAGGGCGCCCTCGCACACGAAGGATGTAAGACGTTTCCCAGCTGCTCTGAGAGAAAGTGACTAATTTATTACATTTCAGCACAGTTTAGTGTAATTACCACTTAGTGGTGACTGAACTAGTATTCTTAGTTGAGCAAGTGTGTTTTTTTTATCCAGTGAAATCCATCAAAATGTCATCATTTTGTCATCAGCAAAACCCCATACAGACCAGACCGCTATGCTGGGTGCCTCATGCCCATTGCAAGGTGTGTCAAGGTCTCTGCGGGTGAAAAGGGGTCTCTCAAATGCCACAGGGTCTTTTTGGGTGAATGCTGGTCTGTCCAGACGGTGTCCAGCTCCACTGGGTGGAAAACTGAGCCCCGGGAGACAGAGGAGGGTGGGGAGAGGAATGCCGCTGTTTACAGCTGTGGGGAGAGGGGGCTGCTGCTGGGCGGGCCGGGGCACGCTGGGCCGAGCCGGGTTTGAGAGAAACGCTCCTCGATGTGGAAACCGCAGCGCTGCAGACCCCGCACTCAGGAAGCACGGCTTCCTCTCAGACTTTATTAGCACTGTCCGCCACGCTGCAGCCGCGGAATTTTATTCAACGATTTTTTGCTTTCTTTTCCACAGTTAGGGGAAGAGGGAGAAAAAACGACGAATGGGATGAGCAGGTGGTGGGGTGGGGGTTCCTGCACTGCATGCTGGGAACTCAGATTTGGGTCAGTGGGCAGCCGAGGCCAACAGGGAGTTTGTTTTTAAACTCAGACGTTTCCCCCGGGGTGTGAGCCCCCCCCCCCCCCCACTCCTGGTCTTCTTTCCTGCTGCAGTTTACAGTTCCCGCACGACCTACGGGCAGGAACGCCAGCACGGGATTCCAGAACATCCGCGTGTGAAACAGTCCATGTCTGGCAGAAAGCAGCCTTTATACGCATTCCATTACTCCTGCTTAGCAGACGTGCTCATCCAGGACAGGAGACATGGCTTACAGTTCTTTTCACTTGTTGACCTCTTTTACAGCTGGACATCGGCTGAGGTGACTTCTGTGACGTATCTTGCCCATGGGTACATAGGCAGTGGCACAGCTGGGAATGGAACCTGCAGTCTCTGTGTTATGAGCCCTCCTCCTTATCACTACACCACACTACACCACTGAACTCAGCACGTACTGTTCTGTACTGGTAAAAATATTCTGAAAGATTAGAGTAACCCTTTTCAGAGTGTAAACCATCAACTCTCACTTAATGTGCAGCCCATGGGCAAACACAAAGCTGACAGGAAGCAGAAAGCTTCCTGTTTCACCCAGTTTTGTGAGAACAATGAAAAGGTTCCACAAAAGGCTGCGAGACACCCTTCCTCTTAGATCGGTGTGGAAGGCTTAAAGGGTTTGATAATGTAGACAGCTCCCAGCCTGACCAATCAGCTTCAGGAATTCACTGCTCTCAGAACCTCAAACCTGGTGAAAACCTGCCCCCTAGTGGCCGCCAGAATAACTCCAAGACCAGAAGTTCACCTGTGTTTCAGCGTGAGATTATTCACAGTGCTCAGCTGGAGATGTTTTGGTTTCTGAGGTAAGCAGAAAGCATTTCAAAAACATGTAAAAGATCTAATAACACTGTGCTTGTCAGGCTTTCAAATGTGGACAGAAATATCCAACTGTTTGGCAAAATTCATAAGGCCTCCATTCTCTCTCTCTCTCTCTCTCTGTCTCTCTGTCACATTTCTCTAAGATCTAACACACCCCCCACTCACACGCACAAACATGGCAGGCTGTATTAAAAAACCAAGTGAGAGGGCAGGTGACTGAGTGACATCAGAGCTCAGACATTCAGCTCTCTTCGGGTTTAACACAACTCTGCCACAGGATGGCAGCAGCGCTCTGACTTTGTGAGGACCGTTCTCCTCCAGCTCGGTAAAGATGCTCTCCTTTGTTGGTCTGTAAGATTCCATTAACGGTGTGAACAGAAAAAAAAAAAAAGAAAGAATCCTCTGACCATTAAGAGTGCTTCGAGCCAACATTAAGCTAATTCCTCTGAAAAATGCTCAAAGCTTTCACACCGTACTCTGTAATCCCGTCTGGGATTTGTTCTGTTTCAAAGAGGAAGTAAACAGAGGCTGACTGAAGCAGGGCTGGCGGAGTATCACAGAGGTGAGCAGCTACCGCTTCTGATGTGAGCTCTGTGAGAGCTCTACTCTGACCAGATTTTCAACTTTGTTTTTTTTTTTTTGTCCTTTGAAGCCATGTTTAGGAGGTTTCAGCGGGTCACAAGAAGGTCCATTCACATCTGTTTAGTTATGCTAGCTGAGGACATTATGTTTTAGGCAATGCCCCTTTAGATATATTCAGGAAGGAGCCAGCAAATCAGAACGCTCATAGCTTCAATAGTGGGAGAGAGAGAACGTCTGATGTGAAGCACATTGAGCCGACTATCTGGTCAGTATGTAGAGTATCTGTGCTGTGAGTGAGTAATATGCAAAAGAGCATGGTGGGTGGAGAGAGGAGAAGGAAACCGTGAGAGGCTCCTTAAATACCCATGATGCACCTCGGGTGCAGAGACGGGGGGAGCCTCAGGGCCTGTCCCACAGGAGGGGGTGACAGAGAGGATTGTGGGTGTGTGGTGATCGTGCGAGGCGGTGGGGTGCTCTTACTTCTGACACCTGGCGCACTGGATGAAGCTGTTGGTCTCCTTGATGGACGGCTCGTAGACGAAGCTGGGGTATTCTGTGTCACAGGGCTGCATGAGCTCCACCTTCTTGTGCTTGTGAGCTGAGGACAGAGAGCAACCGATGTCAGGAACACAGATCTGGAGACACGCCCACAGTCACCTGCGCTTAGACACGCCCACAGCCAAACACACTTAAACACACCTTTAGACACGCAAACTAAGATACGCTCAGAGCTATATGCGCTTAGACACACCCACAAATACATGCGTGTAGACACGCCCACAGCCACCTAATCTTAGACATGGGTCCTACAGCTACAGCTCCACACTACTGAATATTATGCCCTTTATACAGAAGAAGACAGGAATGGCTTTGCCTTGGAGTAGAAAATTTGGTGGACATGGCCCACACTCAACCCCCTCCACACACACACACACACACACACACACACACACACACACACACACACACACACACACACACACACACACACTCCCACGCTCTCTGCAGTGAGCAGGTGGAGCAGTCACGCCGGTGACCAATGCAGACACATCAGTCCAGCTGCATGTGGACGATTACATCAGCACTAATTCCCACAGTCACCTCTCCTCCTCCTCACGGGCTCTGCTACTGTACACACTGTATGTGAGGGAGAGTTCTGCGCTGTTTTTGTGAATCTCAGAGCCACCCACACTCTACACACACACACACACACACACACACACACACACACACGCACACACACACACATACACACACATACACACACACCGTCTTACGTAAGTCCACTTTGGGAAGCAGGACTGCTATTTATGCAGACTGTTCTATTAGAGATGCACACAGACTCTGACCACCCCCGGGACTGCTGAACACAGCGTCATTAAAACAATACAGCCTGCATGCATGTGTGTGTGTGTGTGTGTGTGGCAGAGAGATCGTGAATGTGAAAGAGAAGAGGGTGAGAAAGAGCGAGAGGAATAGAGTGAGCGAGAGAGGGAGAGAGAACAGGTTTAGATACTGCAGATGCTGCTGTAATCTCACATCTTTTCTCGTTTTCCTGAGAAACACATTCACACCTTTCCGCTCTGACTCTGAGACCATAGATGGAAGTGTAGCCACTGCTGCTTTGACCTGCCTGCTCGGATGCTGTCACGCAATAAGACAAGGCCTTTTTCAAGGTGTATCTCTTTTATGAGGTCAGACTGGCAGCTATACTATTTATAACTTGTTTTTTTCCGTGGACGTAAATATCTCGGATAACCTTTGGCACACATAAAAGCAGGAACTCCACCCCTACACAAATCACACGTGCTGTGCTGCGGTTCATTCATTTCACAGGACACACACGCACACACACATACGCATAGACGCACACACACACACATACACACACACACATATACACACATATACACACACACACACACACACACACTCAGTGCTGCCACTCAATGCTTCGCAGGGAATGTTCCGGATGGATGGCAGGGGAGGTGTGTGGCTGGGGTGATACTTACATGAATGGAACACAGCCTTGGCTGTGTGGGAGGGGTCACGGTGGAAGGGGGGGCGGAGTTGGGCGCACGATTGGATGACAGACCACGAGTGGAGGCGGTACATGAAGATGGAGGCAGGTTCATGGAGGTGATGGTTTGTGATGTCAGGCAGGGGGGATGGAGGATGAGGTAACAGCATGTGGGAGAGACAGAGACGGTGAGAGAGAGCAGCCACACGGTTAGTGCAATGCGTTCAGGACATACAGGAGGTCACGAGCCTGCCTGCTACATCCATCTCTGTTAGTGATAATCCATCACAATGTTACACATCTCATTGATGTTCCTATTAACATATGTATTTGATTTACCCATGGCCCAAGTGTCTTAATCCATCTTTACAAACACAGAGTGATATCTCCTGTCTAAAAGATGCTATTTGAATTGCACCAGTAACTCAACCTACCTTCTGCAAGGTGGTCAGAATGCCACAGCCCACAGATATTGAACTCCAGTAAAAAGCTGGAAGAGGAAGACAGGAGAGAGCATTTTAGTGGTGACACAATGGCAAACCTTCGGAGGCACCGTCCTCCCTCAGGTGAGTGAGTGAGACCTGACTGGACACGCCCAGACTCAGCCACATGGGTGGGTACGACGGGCCGTGGTCTACTTCAGAGGGAACGGCAGCAGTCTGAGGCAGAGCGGCTTTTATCAGAACTGCGGTGTTAGGACAGGCTCCATTTGCTGCACTTACAGCAGGAAGTTGGAGAGGAACCACTTGAGGGCCGACACCAGGGCATAGAGGGGCTGCAGAGAAGAGAGAAAACAAGAAATTCAATCATCCAAGCAGCAGTCAACCTTCCCTGCTCTTCATAGCAGCTCCTCGAGGGGTGTTTCTAGGACACCCGCTCCCCCCTCTTCCAAAAAAAAGTGCCACTCATCTGAGATGGCAGTTGTAATTTTCTGCCAACGGCCAAGGTTAATGCACACTTCTCGGGGACTGCTGCTGCCTCAAACCCGCTCAGACTGGTTTGTTTGCCTGTTACCTTAGTGCAGCTAATGAACAGGAATTCACGGATGACAGTGACTAACGTCGCTAATCTGGGGCTCTGAGCGCACTGTCCAATGACCACGTTTCCTCGGGACACGGCAGCGCCCCAGAATGTCACCGACAAATCGCCAAATCCCCAGGAAATGTCACCGCTGTGCCACACCAAACACTCCCCGTCACAGGCAGGGAGGCCACAGCAAGCGTGTCACATGATGCAGAAGGTCAGCGTTCCTATTGGATGACGCAGAGGGCATGTTTCCCAGAATTCCACTCTGAGACAGGCCACCTCAGTGATGCATGACTGGTCAGGTCCTGAGATGCTAGCATACAGCACCAGGCAAACGTTTGGACACAACTTTTATTCTTTATTTTTACTATTTTCCACATTTTACAATAACATTTACATAATAAATTTAATAAAATTTATCATTTTAGAATAATAGTGAAGACATCAAAACTATGAAATAACACAAATGGAATAATGCAGTGACCAAGAAGGTGTTAAATCTTATATTTTAGATTCATCAAAGTGGCCAAAAATATTTTTTATATCTATATTTTTTAAAAATAATTTTTTTGGAAGGAAATTCACACGTAGACAAATATGAATAGCGAAGTTGATGCCCAAGGAGCAAATTTCAAGTCTTTAGATCAAAATGTCTTTGAATGCGTGTTTCCCATTATCTTAATCAGGTGTGTCCAAACCTTTGACAGGTGCTGACAGTTACACACTTTGTGCAGCTGAAGTGTGTGCAGTGGGATGGGGTTCTGCGCTGATGCTCTGAGCTGTCTAATAAGGAAGCAGAGACGTACGCTGATCAGGGGCCGTGCGCTGCTGGCGTGGTGGTGTGGGTTCTTACACATGGCCTGGTAATCGTACAGCGTCACCCTGGAAAGAGGAGACATACACACACACACACACACACACACACACACACACACACACACACACGCATAAACTCATATACTGTCACTCAGATAATCAGCAATGCTATTGTTCCCAATAGGGCATACATACATCACCACAACAGGTCTAATGATAGTGGTGACAGTAAGTGCCTCTCTGAAACATCTACCATTGCAGCTGTACAAAAGCAGAGTCTGGTTATTCCCAGGGCTCGGGTCTTACCTCTTAAACATGCCCATCGTCATCAGGCGTGACATCACAGCTCCCTCCAGCTCTCCCAGGAACTTCCCAACCTGTAGGGACAGACACAGGGTGGTCATGTGACCCACGGAACCACCAACGGACCACAGACGATGGACGATTGTTAGCGGATGGCTACCCAGGGTGCAGTGTGTGTTGGGGGGGTGGGGGGGGGTGGTTGGTTCTGCTGTGGTCACTTCTGTTTTGTGGGCTCCACGCCAGGGTCAGTGAAGGTGTTAGGAGATGGCATTCTGAGGCCTGTAGAGCTTTGCCCTGGTGAAGGCAGTCTGAGACCAACCACTGCCCTTTGCTCCTATTGTGTATCTTTTTTGAACCCTGTTTTGGAGTTACCCTCACAATAAAGGCTTTAAGAAAACTGGAACCAGCTCCTCAGAGTGGCTCGGACTGCTTCAGGCAGGAGAAGCTCTTTTATATTTGGATCTGACTTTACAAATGTCAAGCTTTCCCTTGTCCTGGTTTTTACTAGCTGTATGTTCAAACAGTCTTAATATTTTCAGATGTTTAGATTAAATAACATTTTTTGCCAAAAAGAAGGAACATGCCACTTAAATATGAATTAGCATGATATGAGAAAAGAGAGAACCTTACTTGTTATATTATTGTTGACATTCACAAAATGACAAGAGCTGAAAACAAGGCTTGTCTTTGAACTGAGGGCTTCCAGTGTAGATGGAAGGTATTTGGACCTGCATATGTTCCGGTATTGGACAGTAATACTTCAGCACACATGCCTCAGTCTAAGCAGGGCAGGTGGGACGGGTGCAGGGCCTCGTTAATCTGGATCTTCATTTTAAAGCGTGTTGCAGTTTCCACAGAAAGCAGTGCAGTCGCACACATCAGGGGGCCCTCAGTGTGTGTGTGTGTGCGTGTGTGTGCATGTGTGTGTGCGAACACCATACATCCTTCATACCCCATCTCTTGCCACCTCCCTCACATTCCCTCTGTCTTTCTCTACCTCCTCACCTCCCTTTCTCTCCCTATTCTTTCAAAACCTCTCCCTCTCCCTCTCCCTCCCTCCCTATCTCTGTCTCTCTCTCTCTCTTTCTCTCTCTCTCTCCCTCTGTTTCTCTCTCTCTCTCCCTCCCTCTCTGTCTCTCTCTGTTTCTCTCGCTCACCTCCTCCCCCTCTCTCACTTGGCCATATCTGATCGCCCTTTCCCTCTGACTCACACATTTCAGCGCTGTGGAGCAGAGAAGATGGTTATTCTGGAATATAACGTTTAGCGAGGCTTCACACAGCCATGGCGAGAAACAAAGAGAGCCATTTCAGGTGTGATCTCAACAGCTTCCACAGGGGAATGAAGAATCCTGTCTGGGCCGGATCAGATGCCTGCTCTTCCGTGCCTACAGCACAACTAACCGTTAGAAGTGATTTCTCTGCAACTTTTTTAATTGTCAAGCACCTTCATAATTAATCAAAATCCGAAGTGTGATTATCCAGCTCACTCTCCACCCACAGCTGAGTTTATTTCACGTTCTGCAGCTGTTCTTATTAAGCTTCGGATTACTCCTCTGCAAGTCTTCCATATCTTAATTCTAACACATTGTGCTTCCTGTAATTATTAGCCCGGAACATCTCCGGGTTTCAGAGCCGTTTCCGTGCTGCTGGCTGGTGACAGCCTCCCGTGTGACGGACAGCAGCTGTCCTCTTGCCTGACTCACTCTGTGAGGCAGAGGGTCAGGTGATGACCTGGAAGTGAGAGCTGTGAAACAGCCAATGCTGCGGCAGAGACAGAGTCACATGGTACAGCTGGCAGCGCAGGTTGGGAGAGGCTGTGTGTTTTGTATTCGTGCTGAGTGACTCATCACTGTTTTCCTGTTAGCGGTCACTTGCGCACTCTCACACACACACACACACACACACACACACACACACACACACACATATACACACACACATACAAACACCCACACACACACACACACACACACACACACATACACACATACACACACACACACGCACATGCATACACACACACACACGCACATGCATACACACACACACACACACACACACACACACACACACACACACACACACACACACACATATACACACGCGCACACGCACACACACACATGTGTGCACACATACAAACACCCATATGTACAAACACACATGCAGACACATAAATAAAATAAGTGTATTTCACAGACACACAGAGACCGGTGGTGTGAGGTGTGAGACGAATGCAGCGTTTCACAGCGGTGCACACAGACAGCTCATGTGCATATGGAAACGGAGCCCACACAAGCAGCAGCCTGATCAGCACAACACACTTACAACTAACAATTACTGTCTTCATTCTACACACAAAAGAGTTGCCTGCCTGAGGAGCTGAGGGCGTATTACCATAAAAAACACAAAACACAAACCAACGAGATTCCTGCTGCAATGCTATAAATCTCACTCAGAGGCCGGTGAAATATAAAACCAAATTAATCATCCTCTAACTGCACCAGCAATATAATTAATACATTATGTAAGTAATATAATTAATGTACACCAAGTGAAGCTGTGTTTTCTGTCAGAGGTTTGATGCATTAGTCATGTTCTACTTCTATTGATTTCATTTTTCTGCAATTAACTACACAACCTGCTATTAGAACAACACCCCTTTCCAAAGCAAAAATTGATAAAAATGAATAATGTTCAGGCCGGCAAATAGGATGCACTGAACCCCAACTCAAAATCTCTCTCTCTCTGACCTTCAAGAGTAGAACTGCAAAAAAATGCTATGTATGAATATGGATTATGCAAAATGAATGAGTAAACATAATAGGGTAATAATATTAATAACAACAACAATACTAATGTTACAATGATTACTACTGCTAATAATAATACTTACTATTATTACTATGGGAAGTGATGTCTATCTTTGGGTGGTAACAAAGGAAAGAGCATCACTTTGGCATTGACAGTCCTCTATTCCTGTCCTTGCCTCATATCCCAGGGCAGACTGGCTATGCAGCACAGAGAAGCATTCCTCATTTGGGAACCTGGTTTTGGGGACCTGCATTCTGCAGGACAGTTTCCCCCTTTTTAACAACCTGGTTCCTCAGTTCTAAACGTCCAATGACATCTAAAGGTGGATTACATGCTAGCGTCCTCACGCTGAGTCACAGGCAGGGGTGCGATCTCATTGGCTCGTTTGCGTCTGAATGACAGCTCCTTGCGCGTCTGGGCTTTGTGGCTGAAAGAGCCGGGTTCTTGTGGTCGTTCTGAGATAATTAAAGTGGGTTCTTATTGTATCTGGGCTGCGCTCGATGCAGTATCTCATCTTGCTGAATAAGGATGATAATTGCCACATTGTTATTTAAGGTCAAATTTTTCCTCTGTTCTGACAATAGTATCTCAACTTGGATCATTAAAAAGTTGGCACATTTAAGGAGAAATAAGTGAAAAGACTCTTTGTGCATGTGGGTAGTGATGGAGATGATGCCTTTGGAATAAGACGTGAATGGATATGTGTGGGTGATATCTTTGGGATCAGATATTACTGGATGTGTGGGTAATGTGTTTGGGATCAGATTTTAGCAGTGGTGTAGATGTTCTCTTTGGGATATATGTTAGTTTGGTGTAGATGTTCTCTTTGGGATATATGTTAGTTTGGTGTAGATGTTCTCTTTGGGATATATGTTAGTTTGGTGTAAATGTTCTCTTTGGGATATATGTTAGTTTGGTGTAGATGTTCTCTTTGGGACCAGGTGTAATGGGAGCACAGTGGCTGGTGGTGTGGATGCAGGGTTAGGGTTAGGCAGGTAGGGTAAGCAGAACACCTGTGTAGGCAATATTACAGAGAGGATCTCCAACTGAGGAGTGCGTGGGGGCTCCACAGTGCACGTGCTGCCCTAGTTTCCACACACACACACACACACACACACACACACACACACACACACACATGCGCATACACACACACACACACTCACTCACTCACTCACTCAAACTCACTCACACTCTCTCTCACACACACACACACACACACACTCACACACACACACACACACCCCATCCCGGGACAGGAAGTGTTTCACATCATTTGGCAGAGAACTCCTTCCACACCCCGCCCCGCCCCGCCCCGCCCCAGCCCAGCCCCGCCCCCGCAGCTCTCCCCTGTACGGTACTGTACTCAGTAAATTATTCAGTTTACTTAATTCCATCTCGCTGTTTCCTGCCACTTCCCTGTCAAAACGTCCTGTTCGGGCCCTTCCATTCTCACTTAGGTCAGAGCCTATTTGAGCCAGAAACACGTCATATTCTCAGTGTGGTTCTGACTCTCCTCTCTCACTGTGGCAGACACTGCAATTTCACTTCCAGGGGGAGAAGCTTTTGTTCCACCCTGTTAAGAGTACTGTATATCATCCAATACCACAGTGTCCTTCATGGTGAGAATAAAGACAGAACTAATCAACAGCCTCAGAGAAGTACAGGATGCAGGCCAAGTTCTGGCGGTGTTTACGGTAAAATGATACACACAAAGTTGATAGGTACAACAGCATGTTACAGAGTGGCACTGTTACAGACACAGTGGACAAACCAACCAGGCTTCTACTTCATTCATTCATTTCAACAAGAAAAAGTGTTTTACACTGTGACCTGTTTTCTTTAAAATTCAGCAGCACTTTAATAACTCAGAAGATGAAATATTTAGCTGGCGCTGTGGTGCAGTCACGCCGGTTCTTTCCCTTCCTAACAGAAGCACTTGGGATTACGACAATAAGAACGTGCCGGAAAACAGGCTCCCCACGCCGGACACAGCGTGACACCCGCAGCGCCGTCCTCAATCTCCCCACGCCGAGCAATGCCGCGATTATGACAGCTCGCACCCGCATTAACGAGGGGCTCCGCCCCAAAACCGGAGACTGCGCTCTCAGAGCCCGGCCCCGTGCGTCAGAGAAATCCGGCCGAATGACTCGGCACTATTTATACAGTTGAATGAAATAAAATAAAATAAAATAATATGTACTGTACATAAAACAACAACAGAAATATGCTGCCACAGCGGCACAGAGTAGCTCTCTGCAGGGAACGACCCAAGATGTGAGGAGGAGGGAGGCGCATACACTGATACCCCACCCAGGCCCCCATCACTTCAGTGGAGCCGTATGCATATGCGGCCCCCTGTCCCATGGGAGGAAACCAGAGGGCTGGGGTTCTGGCCCTGTTGAACCTGTGGGGTGAGGGGGCCAGGAGGAGGGGCGGAGTTAAAGGTAGGAGGGGCTTATCCCCACGGATCAGCAACCCCCCAACCCCCCCCCCCCCCCGGCAGCAGCAGCAGGGGGTCGGTAGAGCGCGGTAGGCCTGTAATGTATATGTAAGACCTCGTCCCGCATGCCACAGTGCTGTCCTCTGCCCTATTTAAGCAGAGTGGCATGCACTTTGGGGGGTGTGTCAGAGCCACTGAGGGATTACAGCACGCTAAATTTCCCAAATCCCAGAGGCGCTGCAGATGTGGCCTGGCGGGGGGGGTGTAAGAGGGGGGGGGGGTGGCTGGGGGGTAAGTAGGTGATGTCCGGCCGGCAGCTGGGCAGTCTCGAGCCCGTCGGTCACACAATCCCCTCTGGGCTTTATAAGCGCCGGCTGCATAGGGCAGGCTTTGGGCGAGATTACTGCGGGCACATGCGGGTTAGCGTAGATACAGCGCTATGGCTGACACCTGTGCAGGCCGCCCTCGCGGGTCTTACTGTATACGGGCCTCTGCGTCTGGCATTACCTGGCTGAGCCACAAAGACACGGAGAGATCACCTGTCATCAGCTCCACTTGCACACCTGTTCTCCCACTGGCAAGACTGCCAAACAATACAGGGTTCAGAGTGCAATCAGAGCAGTTACTGACCCCAGAGCAGTGTGTGTACAGGTGTGATATGAACAGTCATTAAAATGCCTGTGCATGCACTTTACAGCGCTGTCCGGGGAAGTGACACGTGTACCATCACATTACTTTATTGTCAATTATCAGACTGTCTCTTAACCAGAGTGCCTTACATAGGTTACAATTTCACATGTCATCCAGCTAGGTATTTCCTGAGGCAATTCTGGGTTCGGTACCTTGCTCAAGGGTACAGCAGCAATGCCCCAGTGGGGAATTGAACCAGCAATCTTTTGGTTACAAGCCCTGCTCTTTACCACTACACTGCACCCCCACCCAGAGTGGACATAAACTCAAAGTGATCCTCCTAACGCTGTCCCATGCCAGACTGTGGGTCTAAGCTCAAGGCCCGTAAATGTGGCAGTCTAAACAAATGTTTTCAAATGAGGCACGGTGGGGTGATGTCTCTGACTGCTGAAACACTCACTATCTGTTTTCGCAGAGTGAAAATGGGTCTGTTGAAACTGTATCTTGAAGCTTGATTCAACTAATCCTGACTTCAGAACGTTCATTCTATTTCCTCAGATACATTCACTATATCCTCAATCTTCCTCTTGCACCCACTGTGGCACAGAACAGAACATGGAATCTTATGTAATGGGTCCTTCGATGGGATTGTAACACTTGATCTAGCATAAGCTCTGCTCTTGGCCTAACCTTCTTGTCTGCACTTTTGTAAGGTGCTCTGGATAAGATCATCTGCTAAATAACTAAATGTAACGCAATGTAATGCGATGTAACGTTCGCTTATGCGTTCTGTCCTGTAGAAACGAGGCACGGGGCGGTAATGTTTGTTTATGCTTTTGGTCCTGTCCCACTCAGCTGCCTCTGGGGGGATTAGGCACTGTAAATTTCCTAAATCCCACGAGCACTGCAGATGTTGTTTATGGTACATCAGATGGCCCAGACTGATGGCCATGTATGGCATCCCCCCCCCCCACCCCACCCCACCCTCTCCGGACCAATACACGCTGCATATGCCACACAGCTCAGACTGATACTGAGTGCGCTCCAGTGATGTAACTCTCACAGCCTGGGCGGTAATCTGACCTCCTATCAAAGGACTGTGAAGAACGGGACTGCCCCTCTGCTGGGGCCTGGGTGAGTGTGTGTGAGAGTGTGTGTGTGTGTGTGTGTGTGTGTGTGTGTGTGTGTGTGTGTGTGTGTGTGTGTGTGTGTGTGTGGGTGTGTGTGGGTCTAGGGGGGAGTTGAATTTTCAATCGGCAGATGATGATTTTTGTTCCCGTTTCACCCTCACCTCCTTCTTCTCCCTGGTCACCAGGATGAAGCCGTTGCTGTCAATGAGATAGCAGTTGATTTCCTGTGGGAGAGAGGAAGCAGAGTTAGTGACATCACAGCGCGCTGACACCAGCTTCCTGTAGGAGGCGCTGCCTGGCCTGCACCAGCCCAGACCTGCATTGTAATCACTATAGAGGGGGAAGCTGGAAGCCAACCCTGCTGCCACAGCCAAAAGTTTGGCTTCCATTTCAATTAAATGTGAAGTACTTAGTCACACAATAGCTATTATCATAATCACTTTTCCACAATGTTAACCACTACTTATAATTATAATATTTAAACCTTTATGGCCTGCAATTACATGACTGCAGTGTTTCATGCGTCGGTCGGGCTGCATTTCGAACTGATGAAAGTGTCGTGTGTTTCATGTGATTTCTCCATCAGGAGGATAAGAATAGCCACACTTGTGTACAAATTAAGCTGTCATTCCATTCAGCACATGTACACTTGACACTTTCAGTCTGTAATGGGGACAATCACGGAAAACATATCCCAACGTAGCCTATACTATTATTCCAGAAAAAAACCCAATCTGTTAACGATCTAATGCGTGTGATTGACATCACTGCCAACTTAACCTGAATATGACTGCAGAATCAGACAGAGGCTTCCTGTCACCCTGAGCTGGGCCTGCTTTAGGCGGTCTCCACGGTGACTGACAGATGTGGAGTGCAGAGAACAGATATTCTCTGTATTAACCAGATTGTCAGCTCAGTGTGCTTCTCACTGAATGTGCTGTCTGTGTCATTAATGAAGCCACAAGTGATCTGTGATTTCTCCGTGCATATTCATGAAGGTGCACAGTCTACAACAGGACATCCACATCCTGCAAGACAACGCAGACAACGCTGGAAGCTCCTGTTACCAGCTGGAACCTCCTAGAGCAGCATATCTGGTGAGAATATAAAATGTTTGTGGTGCAGTCAGTGCTGAGTTCCAAGTTCTTGTGAGTTTGCTGCCCTTGGCATCAGAGAGGCATGTGCACATCTGTTTTTCTGGTACAAGGTCCCTGGTAACAAATGATGAATAGTAACAAATTACACTCACAATGTGTGGGAGCAGTGACTGCATTTTTACTTTTCTCCCCTCATAAGTGGTTCTCTCAGATCACTGCCGTATCGCAGAGGGGCCTGCCCTTGCAGCTGAAAGCTGGGTGAACATGCGGTGCTAACACGGGCGGGCCGGAGGTCATACTCACAGTGCTGTCGCAGTTGAGAGGACACGCACCGTCCACACGGCTACACTGCAGGAAGGAGAGAGAGTGTCAGTGTCCAGACAGACCAGGGCTGGGGAGGGAGCTCTTAGTTTTACTAAGACACACATGCTAACGCTAATACGGGAGCACAAAACAGCACCAATGTCATTGCGGAAAAAGCAATGCAGATAATTCCGCCTGTCTGTCTGCCTGTCTGTCTGTCTGTCTGTCGGTCTGTCTGTCTGCCTGCCTGTCTGTCTGTCTGTCGGTCTGTCTGCCTGCCTGCCTGCCTGTCTCTCGGTCTGTCTGTCTGTCTGCCTGCCTGTCTCTCGGTCTGTCTGTTTTTCTGTCTGTCTGTCTCTCGGTCTGTCTGCCTGCCTGTCTGTCTGTCTCTCGGTCTGTCTGCCTGCCTGCCTGCCTGTTTCTCGGTCTGTCTGCCTGCCTGCCTGTCTGTCTGCCTGCCTGCCTGTCTCTCGGTCTGTCTGTCTCTCTGTCTGTCTGTGTCTCGGTCTGTCGGTCTGGCTGAAGGCACGTCCTCTGACCCGTCTGCGCGTGCGAGCCGTCCTCTTCTCCCCCCCGTTTGTCAGGGGGCCCTTATCCGCCCGTAACTCTCTCAGAGCTCTACGGGCCTCCCACTCCGAGCTCCAGCAGGCAGCCACCTACACAGCCGAGCACCAGCCGTCCGAGCTGTTGCCATGTGAGGCTTGGTGATCTCAACGTTTCCCCTCACACTGCTGCCGGTGCCCAGGGCTGCACAGGGCTGAACACCACCTCACCAAACCGTGCACCCAGCTTTTTAACCTCTGAAAGCACCAGGACGTGTTCTGTCTCTTGCATGTGCAGGAACGCAGTGTGTAGGCTTATATGTGCACCCGAAACAGGATGCAAAGCTGTTTTTGAAGGAAGGTAACTTAGCCTTAGCCTTTACTGTGTAAATTAAGTTAATGTAACTGACACTGCCATGTCACTGACATCTGTTACTCAGAAGTGCAGTGTGTAGGCTCATATATGTGCTGTAAAGCTGTTTTTGAAGAGAGGCAACTTAATTTAGACAGTAAGGGTAAGTTAATGTAATCAGCAAACAAGCCTGACTGTACGGCAGCACATACAGATACTGTGTGAATACACTATTTTTGGTTGGACGAAGTCATTTTTAACCCTCATAACGTAATGAAGGAGCAAACGGCATGTGGCTAGCAGCAGCATGCGCTGTCCCGCGCTGGAGTCATGCCGCAGGTCCATTTATAGACCGCTGAGCCGCCTGGACCCCGCTGCGCTGGCGGTCTGTGCTGGCGGTCTCGGCTGCCGGCCGAGGCGTGTCCTGCAAAGGCCTGCTTCGCAGAACGTGCGCCACCTGCTCTTCTGCGTAAAAGGCGCAGGGACACAAAAGCCAGCCGGCTGCCGATTGGGTTTCACTGCGTGTGTACCATGCCGCTGCGGGTGCGGTCTCCGCCCTTCCAGCTACTGTGACTCCGGCACCGAGGAAACAGGTCCCCGGCGCTGGCATTCTGACCTGCAGCTGGCTCGGAATCGAGAGAGAGAGGCAGGGGGATGAGAGAGGGACAGAGAGAGACAGTGACAGATAGGTGAACACAGACAGAGAGACACAGAGAGAGGGATGGAGAGAGACAGTGACAGATAGAGGGATACAGACAGAGAGACAGAGAGAGAGGGGATGGGGGGGGGTGTTGAAACTGAGAGCCGCTGAGCCTTGCCAGCCTGTGCCTGGCGGGATGGTGGGAGTCATCGAGCTCAGTGCTTACATCAGCAAGCGCTCCCACGAAACCAAACCCCCGATCCATCTGCAGCTTCAATCAAAAACCCCAACGCCGAGGCCCTCAGGAACTCAGCCCCTCAGAAACTCAGCCCCCCAGCTCACATTTAACACAGACTGGAAGGTCAGCAGTTCAGAGAGGGACACAGACCCACTTAGCGCTGGGAAAGCGTAAAACACACCCTGTGTGCAATAGCAGCTACGCCTCCGCGGTTTGCAGGTGGAGCCTCTGCGCCCCCCTGCTCGGCGTTTCTGCAGTGCACAGCTGCTGCAAAGGATGGAGCTGTCCCCTCGTCCCGACAGCGCAGGGTCCCACCGGGGTGCTAATGAACCCGTGTGTCAGTGGCAGAGGCATCTGGCCCAGCGTCTGCCATCTGAGACGGGGAGGGAGTGAGACAGAGGGAGGGAGAGGCTGCTGCAGTCGCTCTGCACTGTGGAGGGCATGTACCTCCTACACCACTCCACCTCCCCTCTATCCCAACCTCACCTCCACCTCGCCTCCATCTCTATCCCAACCTCACCTCCACCTCGCCTCCATCTCTATCCCAACCTCACCTCCCCCTCGCCTCCATCTCTATCCCAACCTCACCTCCACCTTATCTCCACCTCATCTCTATCCCAACCTCACCTCCACCTTATCTCCACCTCATCTCTATCCCAACCTCACCTCCACCTCACCTCCATCTCGATCCCAACCTCACCTCCACCTCGCCTCCATCTCTATCCCAACCTCACCTCCACCTCACCTCCATCTCTATCCCAACCTCACCTCCACCTCACCTCCATCTCTATCCCAACCTCACCTCCACCTTATCTCCACCTCATCTCTATCCCAACCTCACCTCCATGTCTATCCCAACCTCACCTCCACCTCGCCTCCATCTCTATCCCAACCTCACCTCCACCTCACCTCCATCTCTATCCCAACCTCACCTCCACCTTATCTCCACCTCATCTCTATCCCAACCTCACCTCCACCTTATCTCCACCTCATCTCTATCCCAACCTCACCTCCACCTTGCCTCCACCTAATCTCCACCTAATCTTAGCTCCATCTCAGCTCCATTTTATCTCCACCTCAACTCCAGCTCATCTCCATCCCCGTGGCAACATCCCGCTGGTCCCCCCGTACAGCCCTCTCTGTTTGGGAATGGGGAACCTGGTCAGGAACGCTACCCCTCTCCGTCTAAGCGCTGGGTGCAGGGATCAGGTACCGCCCTGCATTCCGGACCTCTCATTGGCTGTTTAACAGTGACACAGTTGCTCCATTCAACAAGGTGCTCAGGCCCTGGGTCTCACTCTGAAATGGACACCCCTTCCTTCCTGCCTCCATGCTGCTGAGGCTTTCCAGCTGCTCTCTGCGATACTCAGAAACGAGCCCCACAGCAGCTAGGTGTCCCGCCCCCACGGCAGAGTCATACATCAGAAGAAACGTGACATTAGCTGAGCCGTCACCACGGTCAGGACACAGGGTCATCCGGAGGGAGGGGTCGTCCACCCTGCCACTTATTTTCCCTCCTGTCACATGACATTCCAGAGCACGGCAACAACACAGCTGGCCCACGGGGCGGGGGGGGGGGGGGGGGGGGGGGTTGACAGGCTGCTGAAACCCCGCCTCTCCATCTCAGGGCCTCTGTGAAGAACCGAACGGGCGGCTGACGTGTGAAGACCTCAGAGCTGCAGCTCTAATCTGCTGAGCCGAGGAGCGGGGATTAGATCACAGCACCAGGCAGCTGGAGCTGTTAATTTTATTCCTGTAGAGAGAGGGGGGAAAAAAGCACGAAGGGATGTGTACTTACATCTGTATCGTTGGACTGTGGGAGGATGCACACAGAGCAGCACCAAGGGAAGGGGGGGGAGGAGAGGGAGGGAGAGGGGGAAAGAGAGAGGGGGGAGGGAGGGGAGGGAGTGGGGGGAGGAGAGGGAGGGAGAGGGGGAGAGGGAAAGAGAGAGAGAGAGAAAGAAGGGGGGACAGAGACAGAATGAGAGAGAGAGGGAGAGGAGGAGAGAGAAAGAGAGAGAGGGAGAGGTGGAGAGAGAGAAGGAGAGGAGGAGAGGGAAAGAAGGGGGGGAGAGAGAGAGAGGAAGAGAGAGAGAAGGAGAGAGAGAGGGAGAGGAGGAGAGAGAGAGGGAGAGAGGGAGAGGAGGAGAGGGAAAGAAGGGGGGGAGAGAGAGAGGGGGGAGGGAGGGGAGGGGGGGAGGAGAGGGAGGGAGAGGGGGAGAGGGAAAGAGAGAGAGAGAGAGAAAGAAGGGGGGACAGAGACAGAATGAGAGAGAGAGGGAGAGGAGGAGAGAGAAAGAGAGAGAGGGAGAGGTGGAGAGAGAGAGAGAGGAAGAGAGAGAGAAGGAGAGAGAGAGGGAGAGGAGGAGAGAGAAAGAGAGAGAGGTTAATAAAAAACATGCACACACAGCATGACAGATTGGCACTTTGTTGACAGAACTGTCAGATTACTGAAATGCCCTGGCCGGAAAGCTCCGCAGTGAGTCCAGTATGACAACACACTCTGAAAATGTAAAAACAGCAGGGAACATCCTGTCAGGCCGATCCGGGCTTCGCTGAACTGGGCCGATCGTCTGGGCGTTTAGACGCTTCGATCGCTCGGGTGAGTGTGTGGACGCAGGGACCGTCTGTCTCTGTGAGGCCGGAGTGTGTGTGTCTCTCTCACCCCCGGGTCACGGCGCGCATGGCGGCCAGATTAGCTGATTAACTGCTGGGAAGATTGAAGGAGCCGGGCAGAATATATAGAGCGTGACGATGGGGAGGAGGTCGATCCATCACATCTCCCGGTTCCATTAGACTGCTGGTCTGCGGCCAGGTAAAATTCAGCACTGAAATCCCCCTGATGAGGAACCCAGGATCTCCCCAATGCTCTGTCTAAAATCTAGGCTGCTGCTCTGATTCTATAAAAAAATGACCTGCTGGTTTGAAGGGCTTCAGCCTAGGACAGAAGAGTTTAGTGCTTTTGAAAGCCTACATTTTTATTTCATAAATGCCTGTGTAAACTGGTGGTTACCTTACCCTAATTTGAGAGAGACTTCGCTTATTATCAAACCTTCATGAGCAATGCTGTATATTTTTATAAAATTGACAGGCTGCACAAGGGAAAACAAAATTCATCTCCAATGAAAGCACATGTCTGTTGCAGATTACAACCTAAAAATGAAACTAATTATGCTCCAAGGCCATTTGCAATTATATTAAATAAGGCTGTCAGATTTCAGAGAAGCTATTACAGAAAGTAAGATACTTATGTATCCCATTTCAGACCGTCTGCTTCAGCAGAGCAGAGCCGCAGTACAAACATGGTAACTAACCACACTCAGACCCTGCTGTGACACTTCAAAACAAATTTTGCAATGACAGAAAGCATTTCCCCTGTCAAATGGCTCTACTTTGGGATGGAAAAAAAGATGAACGCATAAATAAAAGATGTCAGATATGCAAATTTCGTGATGTGACTTTTTATTCATTATAGATGTGCAAAGCAAAACGAATTACATTATTTTGATATCTCCGCTTGTGTTTTGACTTTGACTGAGGGGAATGTTTAATCTTTAAAGATGGGAGAGCATTTGCATTTGGCAGTGATTGAGCAGAGAGGCTGAGTGGTCATGGCAGAGAGAGACATCGTATGCTACAGGTATAACACGACCCTGGTAGTCTGAGTCACGCATTCACAGGCATTAAAAGGGGCTCGTATTGGTGATGATCTGAGGTGATCTGAGGCAGAGGTGTTTTTGGCCGGTTGGGCAGGGGGACGCTGTAATTTCAGGTGAGCCGAGGCAGAGGAGTTTTTGGCTGCTGATATGGACTGCATAGGAGGGAGGGGCGGCGTAGGCAGTGAGGAGGGAGAGGGGGAGGGGGCAGGCACTGGGCGTCTCCGTTGGGATTGGGCATTATTTGGGAAGACACGCACCACTTCCCTCCAGCTGCGGGGAACAGAAGCCCTGGGGCCCAGGGACAGGCTCCTGTCAGAGGCCACCTCGCTCCCCTGAGCGTCTCTCTGCCCCCCCGAGCGCCGCTTTGCTCCAAACGCCCATATGGGCCTCAGCATCGCCGTTACAGCCCCAGCCAAGGATAACCTACATCTGTGTGCGGTGGGGTCTTTGCTGATGTTGTGTGGTGATTGGTGTGTGTGTGTATGTGTGTCTGTATGTGTGTATATGTGTTTGTGTGTGTGTATGTGTGTTTGTGTGTGTGTATATGTGTTTGTGTGTGTGTATATGTGTTTGTGTGTGTGTATGTGTGTTTGTGTGTGTGTGTATGTGTTTGTGTGTGTGTATGTGTGTTTGTGTGTGTGTGTATGTGTGTGTGTGTGTGTATGTGTGTGGTGACTGCTGTGTGTGATTTGTGTGTGAGCCTGTGTGTATCTTTCTGTGCGTGTGTGTTTGTGTGTGGGTATATGTGTGTGTGTGTTTGTGTGTGGGTATATGTGCGTGTGTGTGTATATATGTAGGGGGGAGGCTGTGTGTGTGTAGGGACACAGAGACGCGGCTGAACCCCTCAGAGCTGCTCCCTCTCATTCATACGGGGGCCTGGCTCTCCTGCGGTGTGCGTGACTGGGCAGAGAGGTGGATGCCCTTGGAGCTGAGCGTGAGAGGGCAAAAGGAGCCACAGATACATTACTCACAGAGCTAATGTGCCTGCGGGACACACCAAAAATACCCCCTTTATTCTAATGAGGCTTTTCCGGGACGCCTGACATTCCTGTGGCCCCAGGCCCTGTGGGGGGGGGGGGGGGGGGGCCTCGGGTCTCATACCGCGCTGATCCACTCTGATGACCTGTTTGTGCTTGTGCTTCCGGCTCCACATTGTTGCACTGCGCCGCATTTCATCAGCCGCACATTCTCTGGCTCTTAATCCAATCGTGTGAATCGCTCTGACGGCAAACGGCAGCAGGAGCCGTCCACGGGCGCCGTTACAAAAGGCATGTGGTGCGTACGGCCCTTTCGCGCATGCTGTAATCATGGGTTAGTTTGCATTTTTACGAACCCTAATGGGGGGGGGGGGGGGTTGTCCTTGAGCCTTTGGGGAGACACTGGTAACATGCTGCAGCTTGAGCTGAGACTCTGAGAGAGGACCATACATCACGGGAGCTGCCAGCGCTACAATAACACGGTTTTAAGCACCATCATTACTAATTAACGGCCACTGGAGAAGTCATTGGTGGTGATGGCCTTCCGATCTCTCTGTCAGCTCTGAACCACAGCAGATATAATGCGTAGCGCATATCTTTGCACGTTCCTTCAGACAGTCCCTCCCCAGTCCCACGTCTTTGGCTGTTAGGACACAATGTGAGGGAATTGTTATATTGAAATGCGTCCTTGTGTCTTTGTGGTCTGGGTGCTGGGGCGCTGACATGTGTTGGACGAGATACATGAAGGATTAGACCAAATCCAGCAGTGACTCGTGACTGGTGTCACAGTTCTGATTCAGTTATCTCCTCTCCTCATTCTCTCTGGGGCTTGGAGAAAATGTAAAACTGGCTTAACCCCACAGATGAGCCACTGTGGCTTTTTTTTGTAATCTGTGTCACATCGACCCTGAGCTCGAGGGATACATTGCCATTTTGTTGCTGAGGAATTTGTTTATTCATTCGCCGCCTTGCTCTCGGACACTCCTCTAGATTCAGCTGTGAGTGAGGCTTAAAGAAGGCTTTAGATAAAGCTGCCCGCTCCTCATGGTAATTGCTCTGGGCCTTTCACTCTGTGCTGCAGTGTATGAGGTTATCTGTCTCAGCCTTGTGTGCAGGTGTCTCAGCGAGGTGTTCATCGCTCACCTGTTTGGTGATTTCCCAGAACTTGTTCTCAATCAGCTCCAGGGTCATCTGTACCCCAATTGCTGAAAGACACGGAAAGCAAAAAAGAAGAATGAGTCAGTCATCGTGAAACAGAGAGACACACAGAGCCTGACCCAAAGTTACAGTCAGTCAGGACACAGAGCCTGACCCAAAGTTACAGTCAGTCAGGACACAGAGCCTGACCCAAAGTTACAGTCAGTGACAACACAGAGCTTAACCCACAGTTACTGTCAGTGACAACACAGAGCCTGACCCAAAGTTACAGTCAGTGAGGACACAGAGCTTAACCCACAGTTACAGTCAGTGAGGACACAGAGCCTGACCCAAAGCTACAGTCAGTGAGGACACAGAGCCTGACCCAAAGTTACAGCTAGTGAGGACACAGAGCCTGACCCAAAGTTACAGTCAGTCAGCACACAGAGCCTGACCCAAAGTTACAGTCAGTCAGGACACAGAGCCTGACCCAAAGTTACAGTCAGTGACAACACAGAGCTTAACCCACAGTTACTGTCAGTGACAACACAGAGCCTGACCCAAAGTTACAGTCAGTGAGGACACAGAGCTTAACCCAAAGCTACAGTCAGTGAGGACACAGAGCCTGACCCAAAGTTACAGCTAGTCAGCACACAGAACCTGAGCCACTGTCTGGGTTCCTGGGCCCATTCCTCTGCTCACCCGGACAGCAGCAGAACGCGGTCATGTGACTGGCATTCTGGCGCCTCTTTAATGTTGTACCACGTGATCAAATGGGGCAGTTAGGGTCACTCTGCTGTCCCTGTGAAGGACGTGCAGGGGGCGGGGGGGAGGCTGTGTGTGACGCGGGGAGGGGTGGCGCGCAAACATGAGTCACTCGCTGGCGGTTTGGCTACGGAACACACAGGGCTGCCGGGGTGAAGCCAAAGAGATCAAACAAAACCAGGGGGGCAGAAACATGGGGTGACAGGGAACATTGCTGGGCGCTCCCGCTCTGTCTGGGGGTGCCACGCTGGGGCGGAGCGCTGTGAGGCAGCACATGCAGACGTATGAATGTTCCTGACAGGAGCAGCAGCAGCAGGAGCAGGAGGAGCAGCAGAGGAGATCCGGGTGCGAGGAGGCAGAAGGAGACGAGATGTGATGGGGTTGCGTAACTCCTCCGTGAGGCTCCACACCCGCCCACCCCACCGCGGGGGGAAAAGACGTTTTTAATAAGCGTCAAACGTGGCGTTCGCAGCACACGGGCACGCTCACAGACCCGACCGCACCACCACATCCTGCTCCTGTCTCTCCCGGCCTGGGCCCGCGTCATCAGCTGGCCTGCATGGCCGCGTCATTCGACCTTTTCACCTGAGTATCGCCCACCTCAAAAAACATCAGAGATCCGACATTAGATACTGCACAGAGCACAGAGATTGTATGTTCCTTCAGAGATATTGTGTTTATTCTCTTCCAGTTCTGATCGCCCTTAGGAGACGGGTTTATTCAGAGCGTGTTGCAGCCACCAAGGAGAGACACGGCTAATTGAAATGATCAGACTGATTAGCAGAGCTATTAGCCAACCCAGCATGTCAGGCGTTCTTTCCAATTAATCAAAGTTATCAATCACCTGAACAAGAGCAGGAGTATCCAAAAAGGACAGAATTAGTTAAAGGAAAGATCAAAATTGATATTGAAATTAGAGACAGAAAAAACTTTAATTAAAATTGCTCAGGAGCAGACCAACAGGAAATACTTAAGTGAAAAAAAGGAAAAAGGTCACACACTCTTTTTTCTAAGAGGAGCTCGACAAATAGATAATCAGATCACCAAGGTTTCGGCAACTGCCTTCAACAGGCTGAGACAAAGGCATAAATCTTTAAGCAGCGCTGGGGAGGTGCTATTATGAAAGCTCATACATTCTCACATCTGTCTTGTTTATGTAACAATAACACAGACAGATGTATCCATATTTGCTTCTATTAAATTTCCCTGCAGGACTGCATCATCATTTAATATGTATATAGATATGTACATTTGTATCTATAGTTTATATTGACACTACTCTTGGACAGTAATATTCACCTCACCAATTTAACAAGAGGTTTACAGCAACTAAGCCTACCCCATCTCTTTCTCTCTCACTCACACACACACAGACACACACACACACACACACACAAATTCTATATTGACTGCTTATTGTCTAAAACATTTTAATCTGAGCGCCCTCAGATTTCCTGTTTTTTATCAGGTATGGAAGATTCCCATTCTGTCATATTGCATGTTATGATGATGGCTGCCCTATACGGCTATTGGCTCATTAAACCAATCTGAGATGATTGATATTCCTCCAATGCTTTACCATTATTAATGTTTGCCTCTCAGATTAAAACCATCTCCCTGGATGGAGAAAGAATATGAAATTTATGGAACATGTATAATTGCATTTCTTAATAAAATTGGCTTTGCCGTTCATTACAGCTGCAGTGAACGCACACGGGGGTGCGGTGTGTCTGGCGCTTGGAGGATTTTGAACACACCGGCTGAGTTATTCTGGGGTACCCAAGACAACCTCTGTCTGAGGCGAAGTTCCCACTGGATTCAGCTAGTGCACGCGTTTCTGAGAGAAAGGCAAACAAGCTCCCGTTCCCCATTTTCCTCTCCCCCTCTCTCTCACAGGGAAAGCAGCCGGCAGTCCCAGGAGAATGCAGAAGAGAGCTCTGGGAATTCCCACACAGCATGTGACTGGGGCTGTAATTAACACACTCCTGGGGATTCAAAAAACAAATGGAGAACAGGGCTGCTATTACTGAGTGCACCTGGACTGTGGCCAGGCCAGCCCAGCCCGCCCGGGCAGGCTATCACACCCCCCCCCCCCCCACACACACACACACACCCAAAACCGTCTGGAGGCTCCAGGTAAATCAACGGCAGAGAAAAATAGGCAGGATTTGCCCCTGTAATGAAACACGTCAATTGTGAGGAGAATCAATAGAGCGTCATTAAAGCGGGTAATTATCAGCGATCATGCGCTGACGGTACACTGTAAACAGTCATTTTTCTCCTCCAGAGTGTGGAGCTGTCTATGCCATTCGATTTTCAGCTCCAGAGGAGGGGGGGGGGGGGGGGCGCAGGGCCCTTGTGTGAGTGACTGAGTTCCCTCTTGGAGCGAAAATTCGGGGTGGTGAGATGTGCCGCCCAGTCTGCCTACTTCATCCCCAGTCCCCCTCCCCCAGCCTGGCTCCCCAGCTGGGATCCGTCTCGCTCCCTGGTGGCCATGTTTGTCCAGCAGGCACCCCAACCCCCCCCCACAGTGCCCCGCTCACCGAGGCCCACACAATCACCAATCCAGCTCGGGTCACTACACAATCCCTCATGCTGCCCAAAAAAGGGACCTGACGATTTCACAAAGTAGGATTACATAAGAAGGCAGCTGAACAGCCCCCCACCCCCCACCCCCCTCCCTGTCACCCACGGGCACCCCATCTTCCACAGACTCCGCTAAAGCCCAACGAAAGGAAGAGTGTCTCACTGCAACAGCTGATTACCCACAATGCTCTCTGCCATTCTCTGGTAATCTAATGAAATTGCTTAGAAGTTCTTAATGTTAATACCCACTTGCATGACATGGGAATGTGACATGAGAACTGCGCAGAAGGAGAACAGGAAAAAGATGCAGACAAAGATTAATATAAAAAATGATCTCCCTGCCACCTCCACCTGATCCCAGGGTCACTGCGTTTGCCGTTTCCTCCCTGGCTGCGCTGTCTTTGTAACACAGCGCAGGGATACAACATGCTCGGCATGAAACCGGAGACAGCCTACGCCCGAGGTAATGCCATTCAGCCGGACAGTCTGGCCTGGCAGTTTGTTTTGGAAAAGGTATACATGGGAAACCTGATCCTCGCTGATGAGTCTGAGCTGAGGGCTGGATTCAAAACGCGCGGAGCTCAGGTGATCGGCTCGGCGGCATCTTTCCATCTGGACAAACAAAAGGAGCCAAATTGTCGGAGGGATGAAAAAGTGAGCAGACCTCGAGGCCGGCAGGCTGTTGCAAAGCACCCGGGTTTAACCGCACACTCTGTTATCAGCCCTGGAGGCAGAGCGAAGAGGAGAGGTCTTTTTCCTTTCAGCACGTCTGAAGAGATGGGAAAGATATGGGGGGAAAAGCTCCAATCAGAGACTGGCTGGGTCCAGCCATAGCTTAGTGCCTCCTTGATGTATTAAGCCATCTGTTGTTGAGTTTGGCTCTGGGCTGCTTTTTCACACAAAGGGACCTCCACAGCTTTGTGTGGATCATGTTGCCCAAACATGCATTAGCGCAGCGGCGGTGCGGAGCGCGGCATTTCTGTTTGTTCGACATGAAATATTAAACACGCTCCTTATATAACAGGCGTCTAAATTTGTCCACCTGCCGAGGGAACCTGGCAGTGACAGCGGTGGCGTTTATTAGGGGACGGGGACAATGGCACGGCCGAGATGCCACCCCGCTCACATTCCTCCGTGTTCTGCATTTCAGCGATGCGAAACCCGACACCCGCGGCAGCCCGCTGATGCAAACGCTGTGATGTAAGAGGGCTCACGCACACGGCAGGGGGGCTGATGTAACTCTGGGGGGTGTTCGGCTCTCACAGGTGCTACTTCGTGCCTGTGTGGATGCTCGGAGGATTAGGTGAACCGCACAGACAGGGGAACAAGCTGTGACTGTTGAGGATCAGACCTAATGGTAGCTGCCAGTTCAAATCCAGGGTGGGACATTGCTGCTTTACCCCGATACCTCACCCAAAATGCTTCAGCAAATATCCATCTGTATAAAGGAATTTGTGAGCAATGTGAGACCCTCTGCATAAGGACATCTGCACAGTTAATAATCAATGTTAATGACTGGGAAATGAACTTCAATCAAACTGACACCCTAACTCATTTACCTTTTCCATTAAGGCTTTATAAACCCTGATTAATATGGGCACACTTTATAATGATGGCACTACCCTTAAGCTTGCATGGTTTGAGGAGAAGGGCGAATTCATTTTAACCGATAAGTGAATTTTAGCTTCGCTGTGCTGTGCTGGTGATGGAGAAGATGGCGAAACTGAATTAGCATTCAGGCTCCAGCCTGCAGAAGCTAAACGAGCAGCGCACATATTTACTGCGCAAGTGCCTTTTGGAGATTACTAAATATGCACTAGGAAATGCCTCATACTGGAGAGTAATCAAATTTGTAGGGCAAGTAAGGCATTTTAATATGAGGGAACAACTTCTTGTTGATTGTCTGGTCACGCCATGTACTAGACAACAGCAAGAACGAGATAGTAGCTCATTAACAAAACTACTAATATGCATTATTACATAAACATCCACAAACCTGTATCTGTACAGAACAAACAAGGAAATGTCACCGGATACACCTGAGAGGCTGTGGCTGCAATAGAGCATTCACCGAGCGTGCGATAGTGCATTCACCGAACGTGCGATAGTGCATTCACCGGGCGTGCGATAGTGCATTCACCGGGCGTGCGATAGAGCATTCACCGGGCGTGCGATAGAGCATTCACCGGGCGTGCGATAGTGCATTCACCGGGCGTGCGATAGAGCATTCACCGGGCGTGCGATAGCGCATTCACCGAGCGTACGATAGAGCATTCACCGAGCGTGCGATAGTGCATTCACCGAGCGTACGATAGAGCATTCACCGAGCGTGCGATAGTGCATTCACCGAACGTGCGATAGGGCATTCACCGGGCGTGCGATAGTGCATTCACCGGGCGTGCGATAGAGCATTCACCGGGCGTGCGATAGAGCATTCACCGGGCGTGCGATAGAGCATTCACCGGGCGTGCGATAGTGCATTCACCGGGCGTGCGATAGAGCATTCACCGGGCGTGCAATAGCGCATTCACCGAGCGTACGATAGAGCATTCACCGGGCGTGCGATAGCGCATTCACCGAGCGTACGATAGAGCATTCACTGAGCGTGCGATAGTGCATTTGCCGAGCGTGCAGACACAGATTGCAGTGTTTGTGTATTCCGCACCACTTTGAGCCAGTTTTACGGGGAGGTTCAAGATGAATTTCACATTTGTCTGCTCGCTTTAAGCTGGACCTCAGTGCATCACGGCTCTAAAATAAAATATGGTCCTATTAAATCACTTGGCGGAGCCCTAAGTAATGAGACCTTATGCCTGGGCTTTAATGGACTGTCCTCCATCAGCAGTAAGCTCATTACTTTCCCTGTGTTCTCAGTGACAGAGGTGTTCCTCATTTCGACAGCGCTGTGGTCCTGCAGTGTCCTCGGGACATTCCCACAAACGCCGGGCCCCAGCTGCAGAGGGGAATTAATCACGGTGGCCAGCGGGCTGAGAGAGCAGCAGGCTGAGCCTGGATCAGTAAGCGTGGAGTGTTCTCATCCGTGCATGGGCCGCTCCAGCTCCGTCCTCTGACCCAGGATCATCAGAGCATCACAGCCTCCACTGACAGCACGTCAGAGGATTGCTACTCTGCTTGAGGAAATGTAACTGAATGCAAGTCTAAAATGTAGCCTTTTTGTGCTTCTCACATCCACAGAGCAGGCTTAATTTTGTGAGAACTGAAACACACCTGCACACACACACATACACACCTGCACGCACACGCACGCACGCACGCACACACACGCACACACACACACACACACACACACACACACCTGCACGCACACACATACACACCTGGACACACACACATACATTCATACACACAACTAGCCAGCAAGAACCTAGCTTTGAAAGGTGCACTTATGCGAATTAATTTTTCAAACTTTCAAAAGTTCCACTCTGAAAATCGGGGATAAAATTGGAGCCACCAGCTCAGCAGTCTAAACATTCCGGAATTCTGCAGGGACCCGGCTGTCTGAAATGGCTGTGGACAAAATCAGCCGTTTCTTTCTGCGCTGAACACAAGATGTCACCTTCGTGACTCACAGTATAATGACTGGAGAAGGAAAAAAATGAGGCTCTCTCTGTCCAGCCTGATCTGCATTATCTCTCTTCATACACCACCGACACACTCCACGAAGCTGGCTCTTCAGAGGGCAAGCTGGGAGACAGAATGGGCCCAGCTGATGACCTCCTGTTGGACCATCTTTATCTCTTAGAGCAGATTATGTTTTTTTCAGGGATCTTGTGGTAAAAACAACAAAAGGAAAAAAGGAAAAACACTTTTCAGTTTGGATTTGTCCTATACATATCTGATTTAGGTATTCATGTCCTGTGGAAGCTGAAAGGAAACACAAGAGAGGTCTTCCTTTGGACCTACCACAGAAACGACAGGAAAATCTCACTGCAGAAAGGCTCTGAGCATCTTGTCCCTGTAATTAATTAGACACACAGATTACAGTTTTTCTCAGGAAAAAACGTTACGGTATCTCCTGACTGCGGCGGAAGTCATGGAGCATAAGGAGATGCCTTTGGACTTCCTCAGAGAGCTGCACCATTGAGTGGTGTAGGCCGTACCCTCCAAAGCTCAGGTGGTGATATATCTGACACACAGAAGCAAAAAATACATCCTGACCTGAAGCTCATCAAGATACAAAACTCAGTCTTCTTCCCTCGATTATTAATGTGTGATTGCCCTTACCATTATTACTGACTTAATAGCAGTTGGTGTGATTGCGATCGATTTTAAGGAGTCAACCGTTTCAAAGTGATGGTTTATAGCCATTTGATATGAAGCGCTGGATATTAAAGCCATGCTCACAGCTCTGATTGCTCCGTGTAATACTCCCGGGTTTCTGGGAATGTGTCAGGGCTGATTCAGCTTTCACAGACGGAACATTTCCACAGAACGTCTGCAGCATATTAAAGCAACAGGGGCTTCTCTGACCGAGGGGACCACAGGGGCTGGGAAATCTATTTGATGGGACCTAATTAATTGATTTAATCGCTGTAGATAATTTTATCTGCTGAGGAAAAAGACTGAAGGGATCCTTTGTTAATAATAGCAGTTTTTGTGATGGAATTCTCTTTTTTTTTTGGTTCGTGACACACATATCAGAGAGGGAATTAGAAGCCAAGCTGAGTACCTCTGTTAATGACTTCTGGTGGGAATAAATAAAAAGCTCACATATTCATGAAATCCCTATCAAAAATACATTATTCTCTCAATCGAATCAGATTTAAATTGTGCTTTATAGCTATTCATCATATTACAAAAAACTAAAAAAACTGAAAAGGTGTGCGGTTCATCCATTACGATAATGAGAGAATGGCGATGTGCAGTCATCGGTGTGCCTGCATTCTCCCACAGGTGGGAGGGAGATTTGCACATTAAAAGCCTAATCTCATGCCTCACTTCTAACGACTGATGTGACTACAGGTAATTATAACCACACTGACAGCACTGACAGCCCAAACCCTTCAGATCCATGTCATCTCACACACATCTACAACACACGTATGTTTGGTTCATGCTGACACATATATGTTTATATCTTAGAATGTTTGTGTGCGTGTGAGCGTGTGTGCGCGCGTGCGCTTGTACGCGCATGTGTGTTCATATTTGCAAGATGCAGGTTCCTTTGTGGAATTGGGGATTAATATGGGTGGGATTGCTGAGGAGCAGGCTATTAATTCAGGAAAAAGAGGAAGGTGATGCTTCAGTGGGTGAGAGCCACACAGACAGAGTTATCTCACACCCCTCGCTCAGCCTTCCTCTGGAGCTCTCACTCACTCACACTCCTCAAACTCACAGCCTCCCATGATACTCTAGGGGCAGAACCCATAAATCTGCAGAAACTCCTGTAGAATTTTCTGAACAGAACTGAATTGTTTTAGGAATTACACTTTTAACTAGCTCCTAAACCAAGTGCTGATTCAAGATCAGTTGCAGGGTGACTTCTGGGGCAGGTCACAGATGTTGTGCACTTTTGAGCGATGCTCGGCTTGAACTGTTGCAGTAAAACACCCGGCTGTATAAATGCATAAATATGTGAAAATGGCTGTGGATTAGAGCGTCTGCTCAGATAAAGCGTAATACATAATGTTCTGTAAAGTGTTAGCCTGCGGTCTGAGTATGGCGAGGGCCGTTAATCTTTTAACAAGTTGCACGGCATGGTGTCTTTGTAGCACGGCGCCGGCAAAAACACATCTTTATAAAAGGTTCACGGGGAGTGTGTTCCAGTCTGGGAGCACGGGGGGGGACATTTTTCATTCAGGCCTAAAATTGCACGTGTGGGGTGCGAACAGCGCCCTGGCCGTGTACGGCTGCTATCTTCCACGGTGACGTCAGGCACAGCGGAGAGGCGCAGCGTGGCGGATTTTTGCGCTGGCGATTTTAATCTGAAGCTGTAAGGAAGGGATTATTTCAGCAGAGAGAATCTTACAGCTGCAGTCTGTTTCTCCCAAGCCTTCTCCTGCCTCCAGAACACAAGCCTCTCGCACGGGAAATGTAAGACTGACTGCCCCCCCCCAATGTCTCTCGCTCTCTTTACCTCAGGGCCTGGGCTCTGGCTCTATGGAGGAGGGACTGGTTGTTTTCAATATCCAACCATCTATCTGGGCCAAAAAATGCATTTGTTAAGGTTCATGTTCATGCCTATTTTAAGCCATGGAGTGTTCATATATCTTTAATTTTACAGTTATTCATCAGTATGTTTAGCTTTTCTGTGTGATGTTTTTTGTACAGTATACCACAGGAAAGTAGACACAAAAACCTGAATAAAATATGTGCCCTGCTAAAATGTGAAAGCTGTGACATCACACCTTAAAAAACAGTTTAAACAGTTTAAAAAAGTACAAGCAGGAAGTAGTCTTACATGCATTCACAAACCCCTCCCTCCACTGTTCAGTTGTCAGAAGTGCCTTTAACCTGTGGGCCTCTTAAATTAAACATGTCAGTAATGCTTGATTGCTGTATTTTGAGTCATTGTTTCTAAGTCAGGACCATGTTGTCACATTTCATACATCTCTTTTCAACCAGGTCAGTGGAACGCAAAAAACAGCTCTTTGCTGGAAAAAATTAAGAGCATCTGAACAACAGAAACTGTCATTGGCTGGCTCAATTACCATGGGAACGTGGCACCAAGCATCACTCCTGGAACAATGTGACACTTGTGAATTATTGAGAACGCAGCCTGCATTATTCAGCATTTATTTTTCATTAACAAAACCTTGCCTTTGTGCCCTGGGAATTACAGGGCCCCCGCACCCCTGTAAGAGGCTGCATGCGCCTCTTGGGGTGCAGGAACTTTCGGGGATGAACCTCATAACCTTGCCCTCTGCCCTGTGCTGATCAAACACATAGCTACGAAAAAGGCGGTGCAGAGGACTGAAAGCCTTCTACCAGTCACAAACCCACAAGCAAACCCCCCTTCATTAAAGCTGCTGAGGAAAGCAAGCTGACTTCAGCTTCACGTGTTGGGGTTGTTTTCTATGGTTGGAGGGTTCGTTAGGCAGGGACCTCTAATTAAAGTGGACTGCAGTGGCCTTGTAGGAGGGGGGCTTAATTAGTGCCAGCATGGCAGCTGCCTGTGAGGGTCTCAGCTCACGGGCAGGTGGATGAGAGGTAAATAAACCTGCAGCAGCTTTGCGTTTCCGCCCCCCTCCCACCCCCCCGTGCTGCCTGCAGGGGGCTGCCAGCTCCGGCCCTCCCAGCTCACAGGGCCGTGCATGGGCTGGCCTCTGCTGCCCCGCAGGCGAACACACGCAGGCTACCAGCAGCAGCCTGGCAGGCCACACACAGTGCACACGGAGAGCCTCACAGGCAGCCCTGCTGGGTTTGACTCAAGGAAATACCCCCTCGAAAAGGAAAGACTCCTTTAAACCTGACAACTCTCACTGCGCAATTTCTGCTGCTGTCTCACATACATACACGCACACACGCGCACACACACACACACACACACACACACACACACACACACACGCACACACGCGCACACACACACACACACACACACACACACACACACACACACACACACACACACACACACACGCGCACACACACGTACATTCACGCATGGTGTCTTAGACGCACACATTGTGTGCACACACACGCAAAACACACAGGTACACTCTTAGATATACAAATGAATGCACATAAGCACATACTGTTCCTCTCTCTCTCTCTCTCTCTCTCTCTCTCTCTCTCTCTCTCTCTCTCTCTCTCTCTCTCTCTCTCTCTCTCTCTCTCTCTCTCTCTCTCTCTCTCTCTCTCTCTCTCTCTCTCTCTCTCTCTCTCTCTCATGCTCCCACACACACAGAGGCTCTGTGGATGGATTCCCTCTTTCCTCCAGGGCGTTAAACCAGATGCTGCCCAGCTCATCTACTCAGGAAGCGCGGGGGGGGGGGGGGGGGGTGGAGTGGTATTTCCAGGACCCCCTCACTCAATTCCCTCTCTACCTATCCCATATTCGCCATCCCTCTCTCTCCCTCTCTCTCTCTCTCTGTCTCTCTCCCACACAGACAATGGCAGAACAGACCAAAAAAAAAAATCTGCTCCAATTTGGAGACGGCAGCCTGTGTTGTCTGCAAAGTAATGGTACACTTCATACCTTTATTTTAGCCTCTGTCCCACAAACCTCTCCTGGATTCAGAGGCGATATTCCCTCTTTTTAAATACTCTGTCTTTAATGAGATCCTCCTAACGGCTGTGTGCTCCGCGATTCTTTTAGCTTGCCTCAAAAATACCGAATTACGAGTGCTTCTCTGATGAAAAAGTGACATTCCTGCATTTTTTTTTCTTTTTTATTTCCTTCTATTGGCACAGTGTTATTAAAAATGCTCATTTCCTTCCCTTCTGTGTTTGGATCATGAATAAAATTAGATGAGAAAAAAAAAGGAAAAAATATCACACTTGAATAATTCGTCTTGCGCGTGATAGAAAATTACAGTATTTGCGTAATTCATTAATGCTGTTGGGAAGAGCTCATTTTGCATCTGCGTTTGGCTGTGTGTGATGATTCAGGCAGTAATCAGAGCAGAAGCGTGTGTGCAGGGAGAGGCCAGTGAGAAGCAGGGCAGCCCCACATGCCAGCTCTCAGCACAGCAGGAGTCAGACTGAGCTGGAGACCCCTTCACCGCTCCCCCCTCCGCCTGTTGCTTTGGAAACGTGATGTCAGCGCAGCCCTGGATGACACCTCTGAGAGGCATGGCTGGGTAACGTGACGATCTCATCATCGCCGTGGCGACGCCCCGAGCGCTGCAGATTGCTCTCATTTCTGAAGGACACCTGACAGGTCAGGCAATTCAGCGGACGGCTATAGAAAGCGCTCTGCTGAGAATCCACAGAGGACCCTGATGCAGACACACATGTGCACAGACACACACGCACACGCACATACGCACACATACGCATGCAGGCGCACACATACGCACGCAGGCACGCACACACACACGCATGCAGGCGCACACACACACACACACACACACACACAAACACATACACGCGCGCACACACACACACACACACACACACACACACACATCCCACACAGACACTCAGGTATCAGAGATGGGGAATGAGAGTGGCAGCATGAGATTTACGAATATGGCTGCACACAGGACTGTATTTGGGTAAAGTGTGCTTGCTGAATAGGAGAAAGTGCTTTGTAATAATAATGGATTACATTAATGTAGTGCCTTTCAGCAAGGCAGCCATTTTGCACCAGAACACTCACCGCACAGGTGAGGTGGAGAGGCAGGGAATCTTCCATGTTTTTTACTGTTGAAAAACTTTTGAAAAGGTAGCAATGCAGCATAGCTTTTATGGAACCGGAGTTCCAACCAGAACACCCCAGATGGGAAACTGCTTTGTGCCCCCTCAACAGGCAGAATCACTAAATTCAGGAGGGGTACAAAAAACCACACAGAGTTTTGTGTTGTGCCTTACATTTGCACCCCAGAGTACAGGTTCAGTCCTATCTTTGTTTGTTAAGCCGAATAAGAGCTTACTGTGTCAGCTTGGCAGCAGCAGGTATCTGGTGTTGGCCTTAGGCAGGGTTAGCAAGCTGAAATGTTGCAGGATTTTTCTCCTTGTTCTGTGAAACAGGGCTAGCATTCAAACTAGTGAAAGAGTCTGCACATCCAAACCACCCTGTAAAATGTTAGTTTTGGTCAGAGATTCATTACCTTTACATTCATAACAGACAGCATTGCTAGCGGTATATTGAAATTGCCATGCTTCAACACGGCATTAATACAAAATATCGCTAACTGTAATTTTTTTCAATGTACATAGCAAAGCATGTGATATCTTACCCCCTGCATATAAGCCTGTGACAGCATATCCCTCATTCTAATACAACTGATGTGACGTAACACAGCCGCAGCCCTGCAGTGGAGCACCGGCCAGGCCATCCACGGCCCGTTCGGCTCCAGAACACAGAGGAGGTTGCAGGGACCGAGGGCCACTGCCCTGCTCCGCTCCCCGGGAGACAGACGAGGCAAAAGGGCAGAGTTTTACACCCCAGCTGAGATGCTGAGGGAGGCACTGACAGCATCCAAAGGGCTCGCGAAGGTGACAGGACGAGCACAGTGGCATCTCCGAGCGCTCGCTCACAGGGGCTGCTGCCATGGCAACCAGGGCAAGGGTTCAAGCCGACGCGGAGATTAGATGACACGCGTCAAGTGCACCAAAAAAAAAGCTACAAAAAACAAAAAGCAGACAAACAAAAAATGGAAAAGATCTGATATGTGATCACGCAATGTCATGCGGATGGTTCCGATTAACATGTTGGCTGTGCATAGGAAAAAAACATAAGGCACCTATGTTCCAATGGTTTCAACCTGTAACAGAACATGATGCATGCACCATTAGTCACTCGAAGGGTCACACGTTGTATGTGTGGAATTTTGTCATGGGGCTTCAGCAGGCTGAAAGTCCTCAGTACAGCATTGCTGAGTTATTCT